>NW_026713766.1:0-48745 GCF_029784015.1 Lycium ferocissimum | reverse complement strand
AGAAAAAACGTGTTGATTACTCTTGTAAGATTTCTACTATGGAATCAATTGTGAATATTGTAAGTATTTTGGTAATAATGTTGGGATTTCATTCGGGGTTTTTTTAAATCGACCAAGTTTAACGTTTATATTAGGGAAACCCCCGGAAATTTCGGAGCTAAGTTTATTTTGAAACCCAACTCCAAAAGCCAGTCAAGAGTGGTAAACATGACCAAATTGAAAATTTTTGGGAATTTGCAACGAGGTTTTGGAAAAGGAGAGCGGAAAGATATGTAAGACTTCCCCTTTTTTCAGGCATGTTTGACGTACTAAGTGGATACGGGCCCTGGGCCCTTCCTTCCCTCGAAATCCAAATTGAAATTCGCTACTATTCTTCGAAATTGCACTAAAAGGGTGCAAATTTTGGAAACTTGACCTCTAGAACTTCAAAATGAGCCCCGTTACAAAACTTTCATAAGTAATGTCAGAGACGTGCTACCGTAAATTGAACCGGGCGCCGCCTCATTGCCCCGGGGTAGCCTTTTTCCCGGGGACTTTCCCTATTGCTCTTTTGGTTGTTTTGGAGTGGAATCCAAAAACTTCGATCCCCCCGATTTAAACGTGGCAATATCCCGATGTAAATATGTCTAGAGACCATGACGAAAAATGCTAAGAAAAACATCGTCCTTTATAAGTACGATAAAGAGATTCCTGACAAGGGGAAAAATATGATTTTTAATGTTTGAGGGAGCGAAAATGAGAAAATGCCTACGATAGATAGGTTGACGATATGTTCTAATAAAGAAGATATGGAAAATTTAAAACGATTTCTAGATACCCAATTCTATCATGAAAGAGCCATAAAGGTTCTGGGGTGAAACTATACCTTATGACCCTATTTGATGTTTTCTCATAAATGATATTTTTCTTTGGGTAACCCCCTTAGATACACGTATAGTGCTGTTGAGGGAAACATGAATTAGAATGTTAGTAGGGGGAATGGGGAAAGGGGAAATGCCCCCGATTAGTTATATCTCGCTTTTTTGTACGTCGGACTTTTTTTAAAGGGTTTGCAAAAGTGAGGAGGGGTTATTTTGACTTTTTTGAAGGCGTTTAATGTTTTTGGGGAGGAAGTGTTAGGAAAATTTGGATTTAAAAAGTGGAATTAGGGGAATTAATACCCATGAAATAGGGAAAGAAGAAATAAGGGTTAACCTTTATAAAGTGACCAAAATAAATTTTGGAGACTTAAAATTTTTTTAAAAAAAAAGAGAAAGTGAGGAGGGGGGGCCCACATGGTGAGCCGGGCCCACATGTTGAAATTATTTAAGGGGGCTAGGATGATGAAAAAATCACCCTTTATCTTTCCTCTGAAACTTAAAAAAGAAAGAGAGGAGAAAAAGGGGAAAAAGCCCAAGGGGCAACCCCCAAATATTGATCATGGAAAAAATTGTTTTCCTAGTTTTCATATCTTTTAAAAGGTCCTCTACACCTGGGATTTTTTGGAGCTCAAAACACTTTCCTTCAAACAAAGGCCTGGAATTTGGAGAAAAAAAGAGAAAGGATTTCAATTTTGTTTTAGTTTGGATGGTGGCATTTAAGAGGTAGAAATAGATGGAATTCTGGAAAATAGTAGAGAAGGGGCAGGTGTATGTCTTTGGGGTGTTGTTGTAGGATTGAAGAACTAATTGAAAGATTTTTAGTTTTTTAAATGTAGAAAAGAATGAAATTTGTGAAATTATATATTTTGATGGTAGCCGTGAATGGGGCTGTTTGATATAGAAGGGGATGATCAATATTATCTAGTATTTTGGTTGTCGTCGATATGAATTCTATGACGAAAAAGAAGGTTTAATGACTATGTTGAAGTTATAGGGGGGCGTTTTGGAAGATTTGTGGATTTTAAATGCCCTTTGTAATCAGGGAAAAGATGTTGCTAGTATAGGGAAATTTGTTGATATAGTTTGTGTTTTTGAAAAAAAGGAACAGTTGTTATTGTTTTTTGATTGGAAGGGTTTTTGGGGTAAAAGGAGTTGGTTTGGGCATTTTGTTTTATCAAATTTTGGGTTAGATTGTTGGCGTTTTTGGATGTTTGGGCCCGGGGTTAAACCGGTTTGTTATTGATTAAAATTTGGCTAATTAAAGTTGAGGATGACATATTTAAAAAGGAAGTGCCAAATCTCGGCCAAGTGTTTTTAAAATTTTAACCCTCTACGAACTCTAATAAGAGTTTTGGTAAATATGCCCAATTTGGATTTTGACGAGATTACGACGTGAATTCGGAATAGCTAAAGGCAAAAGGGGTATGAAAGGTTTTTCCCCTTCCTTTCTTGGCATGTCTTAGACGATAGGTTTATTTGCCCTGGGGGGATTTCCGACTCAAAAACCCCGCGATTGAAAATAGTTACTATTCTTGGGAAAAAAATTGAACCCAAAAAAGGCCAAGGAAAGAAATGTCTCCCAATCCAGAACTTGCGAGAGACCCGATTACCCTAAGATCTTCAAAAACGTCAGACGCGTAATATTTTAAAGTTGGTACGCCACCTCATTTGACCGAGGGGGGCCCACTTCCCGTTTTTCTTTAGTGCCTTGATTATTAAACGATAATTTTTAAACTACTTTAATGAGAAACTTCACGACGATAGTGATAAGAACGAGCCCTATAACGCGATAAATGAGCATAATATATAGGGCATGCGCCCAAAAACCGAGCGCTATGACGTTTGTTTTATGGAAATAATTGTTTTAACGTCCCGTGATCCCAGGCTTGTTTTTCGCTAAAAGTTTATAAATGTTTTCTAAAATATTTACTCCTTTTAAATTAAAGTTTTACAAATTTTTGAAAGCTTTATGCCCAAAAATGACGACTATGATTCTACGATGGAAATAATGAGCCGAGAATGAAAATATCTAGACCTCAAACTGATAGATATTTGTATATCATATATATATGAATAGGGAAAAGGGGAGATTAGAGCGTAACCCCGGGGCACACGATACTTCCGTTTTTGTTGAATACCCCGGAGCAAATCCCCGAGGGTTTTATGGGGGCCGAATAGGGAGCATGGGGCGACCCCACCTATGCTTTTTATGATACACGAAATAGGCTATGCAGGTCTATGACTTTCTAGCTATCCGCCCAAAAGGGCTTTCCTATGCCGTTACCTTTTGATTTAGATACGTTTATACCCCCAACAATTGATATTCATATGTTTATTTTTATATGTTGTAACCCCCCAAAATTTTCGGACACTATTCGCCCGCCCCCTTTCTTCGGGGGCGTTAGCCGCGGACCCGGTGAGGAAGACATTAAAGGGTGACAGTTTGGCAAACCATTCTCTCCAGGGGAGTCGTGTATGAGGGTTGGTTTTCCGACTATGTTGAGACGCGACGGGGTATGTAATAAGATTCCTTTGTGAGGGGCCCCCTCCCGTCGTGATGTTAATATGATTTTTGGGTTTTGTACGGTCGCAAGTTGTATTGATTTGAATGAAAAAGATGTTGTTTTTAAAAAAAAAAATTGTACGTTTTTGGCCGGAGGGCCCTGTGTCCACGAGTCCGAAAAACAGAGGGTTCGTCGGCCCTTAGGGGTCGGTGCCCTCACCCCCATGGGAAAATTTTGGGGGACAAAGTGAGGAAAAAGGTGGGCCCAAAGGGTTTGTGGCCGTGTCCCAGCCCGTTTAGGGGAAGCGCGCCACCTTATAAATCGGAAGGGGCATCTAGGTGGTTACCTTTTTGGTATCTTGATCGTTGTAGAGCCAACATAGAAAGGGGATCCTTTTCAATCTTTGTTTCTTGGCGAGGAAGACATTGACGGGGAAGCGATCATGGAAGGTTATAAAGCCGGGGGGGTAAGAAAAAAAGTGGTATGTGTAGTGGGGCCGAGTATAGAGGTGAATTTAATATTTTCACCCCCGGAAAAGAGAGCCCCTTTGGCGATGATACGATCGATTGAAATATGATTAATGTGTAAATAGATGATGGCCCCATGAGGCCCTTGGATATTCCCGTGGTTTTTTAATATAAGAAAAACGGAGGGGAACCCCGCCCAAAAATTTTTTAGAAATAAAAGAGAATGGGGTGAAAATTGGAAAATATTTGGAAAAAAAGAAACCGGATAATTGTAGCGATGGAAGTTGCAGGAAAGACACCCTCTAGGGAAAAAGTTAACGCGGGAAAAAATAGTGAAAGGTCAAAAAACGCGGGAGAAATACGGTAGAAGGAAATTTTAAGGGCTTGTGCATGGGACATTTAAAGGGACCGGTTTGGATAAAGGATATGATTAAGATAACATTTGAGGAAAAAAAATTTTACCAAAAAAATTTTTAGATGTTGAATGTGGAGGGGCGGTTTTAAATCGTAAGGTTCACGTACCAGTATGCAAAAAGGGGCGGTGAGGTGAACGCGACTCGGGATTAACGACCCGATTTCTTTAAAATCTCAAAGGGTTTAAACGTTGGAGAGAGAAAATTTTAGGGGGGGACCCCCCCGGGGAAATTTTTGAAAATCCACGAACCGGGGTGTAAGGAGTGTGAAATTTGGGGTAATCAAGAGAAATTGGGGGAGGGAGCGACCGAAACCCTAAGAGGCGCGTAGAACGGCCGAGCCGGGGGGCGGGGACGAAGAAAAGAAAGGAACAAAAAAAGGGAAACAGACAAGCGAGTAATAGGTTTGATGACAACCCGGGACGAGTTGTAAGATCGGAAAACCAAAAGGAAAATGAGAGGATGGTATTGGATAACCCCGTGAAAGATAATTGGGTTAAAAAAAAAAAAAAAAAAAAAAAAGAAAGCTCCCCGAGGTGCTTACGAGACCCCGTCAGGTTTAACATTCGAGGACGAATGTTCAAAGAGGGGAAAAATGTTATATCTCGCATTTTGACGTCGGACATTTTTAAGTGGTTTTCGAAAGGAGGGGCGAGGTTATTTTCCCACTTTTTTTGTAAGGCATGGTTATATGATTTTGGGAGGAAATTTAGGGGAAAAAATTTTGGGGTTGGGAATTAGGAATTAATATCTCATGAAATAGGGACCAAGAATAATTATGGAAGGTTGAACACTTCTAAAGCTTTTGGGGCCAAAAGTGAAGATTTTGGGGACTTAAAGTTTTTTAAAAAAAAAAAGAAAGGGGGGGAGGTGGCCGGCCACAGGTGAGGCCTGGCCCCATTTGTAATTACTTGGGGTAGGGGGATGAAAAAATCATCCTTTTCATTTGCCTCCCAGAAATTTGAGAAAGAAGAGAGGAGAAAAAAAAAAAGGAGAAAAAAACCCCAAAGGGGCGGGAACCCCCCCATGATATGATCATGGAAAAAAATTGTTTTCCAGTTTTCATCTATAAAGGTCCTCACACCATGGGAGGTTGTTGGGGCATGCAAAACACTTTCCTTGCAAACAAAGGCCAGGAATGGGGAACAAGAGGGGGATGATTCAATCTTGTTTTATGTGCTAGGAGGTTGTGCATGTTATAGTAGGTAGAAAAAATGGAATTCATGGAAATATAAAGAGAAAGCCCTGTATGTGCTTTGTGGGTTTTTTGTAGGATTAAGAACTAATTGAATTTAGCATGTTTATTTTTTTGTAACAGTAGAAAATGAATGAAACCCTTGAAATTATATATGTTATGTAGCCCGTAAGGGGCTGTTTGATACAAGGAGAGTCAATATTATCTAGTATTTTGGTTGTCGTGATAGAATTCATGACGTAAAAGAAGGTTTAATGATTATGTTAAGTTATTTTGGGGGTGTTTTAAATTTGTGGATTTTAATAAGTCCTTGTAATCATGGAAAGATGTTGTAGATATGGAATTGTTGAATAGGGGAAATTTTAAAAAAAGGAACAGTTGTTATTGTTTTGTTGAGTTGGGAAAGGTTTTGGGTAAGAATGGGTGTTGGTTTGGGCACTTGAATTTTTATCATATTTTTTTATGATTGTTTGGGGTTGGTTTTATAGATTGGCCGGGGTTTAATTTTGATTGTTATTGATTGAAATTTATATTGAATGTGAGGATGACATATTTACAAAAAGTCGCGAAATTGGCCAAGGTTTCCAAGATTTAACCACAAAATTAAAAGAGTTTTGGTAAAATGACCAATTTAATTTCAAATTCGACGTTTCGGAATACCTTGGAAAGAGGATGTGGTTTCTCCTTTTTGGAAATTTTTGACGTATAGGCTTGATTTCACGCCCGGGGGCTTTCCCCCACCAGAAAAACCCGATTGAAAATAGTTACTATTCATTCGAAATTGAACCAAAAGTGCCCAATTTGAAAGAAATGTCTACTATCCTAGAATCCCGGATGAGACCCGAACCCTAAGATCTTCAAAAACGCATGCCGTAATATATGAAGGTGTACGCCACCTCATTTGACTCGAGGGCCCAGGTTATTTTCTTTAGTCCTTGATTATTAAACGATAAGGTTGAACTACTTTAAAGTATTTAACCGATAGGTGAAGGAACGAGCGCATACGCGCCCATAAAGAGCAAAAATTTGTGCAGGACAAAACCGCAGCGCTATAGACGCTTGTTTTATGGAAATAATTGTTTTAACTAGTCCGTCGATCCCAAGGCTTGTTTTTCGCTAAAAGTTTATAAATGTTTTCTAAAAATATTTACTCCTCTCTAAATTAAAGTTTTACAAATTTTTGAAAGCTTTATGACCAAAATGACGACTATGATTCTACGATGGAAATAATGACGCCGAGAATGAGGAAATATCTATGACACTACATAACATGATATGATATTTGTATATGCATATATATATGAATATGGGAGAAAACGGGAGTATGGTGAGCGCTATAGGTACTGGGTTGCACACGATACGTATCCGTACTTGACTTGATATCATCCCGGACGCGGATGCCCGGACGCGGGGATTTATGGGTGAGCCGATATATTCGGAGCTATGTGGGGCGAGCCCACACTATGCTATGCTATGATACTACGACACACTATGTACGCGCGGTACTATGACTTTCTATGCTATACGGCCCGAAAGAGGGCATTCCTATGTACAAAGTTACCTCTTGATCTTATGATACGTTTTATATCCCACACAATTGATATTCATATGTTTATTTCTTACTATGTTGCTATACACGCCTTACATACTCGGTACACTATTCGTGCGACCGACCCCTTTTCTTCGGGGGCTGCGTTCATGCGCGCGGACACACGAGGTGAGGGCAAGACATTAGCGAAGGTGTTCTAGCGGGATTAACTCCATTCTCTCGGATCTTTAGCCGAGGCTTCCGGTGTATGCATGGGCTATGGTATATGACTATGTTAGAGACTTTGCGAACGGGGTCATGTATATAAGATGTACGTTGTGAGCGGCTGTCGTCGTGATGTTATATATGATATTACGGTGTTTTGTACGGTCGCAAGTTGTATTGATTTGAATGATATCTTGTATGTTGTTTTTCAAAAAAAAAAAATTCGTTACGCATTTATGGCCGGTTAGGGGCCCGTTGTGTCCACGAGTACGCAACGATCGAGAGGGTTCGCTCGGCCCTAAATAGGGGTCGGGTGCCCATCACACCCTATCGGAAATTGGGGTGTGACAATTCGAGGCCAAGCCTTATCATCCGGACGCGGGATGCCGGACGCGGGATATGGGAGAGCCGAAACGGCGTACGTATATGTGATATATATTATATGTTGGGACAACTATTGGGGAGGGGGGTGGGAGAGCCACGCACTCGGCGTACGTGGAACGTAAGTAAAGAACACCGTACACCATTTTCTGAAATGCTCGTTCTCTCGTATATGTGATATGTATAATATGTTGGGACATAGTTGGGGAAGGGGGTGGGAGAGCGATGTACTCGGCGTACGTGAATGTAAGTGAAGGACACCGTTCTCCGAAATGTTACGTTTTACGTATATGTAAATAAGAAGTACCGTTTTTACGGAGAAACTAAGCATGCGTGGCATCCGCCGAAAGGCACTCACGTGTACAAGTTACATCTAACCCGGATAAGCTCGGTATGATTGTACCGTTATTATTCATACCGCATATGCCTTTATTATGTTACTATTCATGTCTTACATACTCGGTACAATGCTCGTCGACCCCTCTTCTTCGGGGGTCGCGTTCGTGCCGCGCGGTACTCCCGGATGAATAGCGACGGGACGAAGATGCTTCGGCGAGGTTGGCAAGCTCCGGCTCTGTTGCAGGTGTCCGCCAGTCAGCGTACTTGTGCCAGGACTTTCGAGTACAGATAGAGACTTTGCAGACAGAGTCATGGGTTTCGGGAGTCAGTTTGTATTATGATACGAGTTATATACAGTTACATGTTTTATTTGATTTAAGAACAACAAAGGGATATTCCAATAAACTATTTATGTCTACTTGTCTTAGAGGTTTTGAAAAAAAAAAAAAAATTGAGTACGTAGTAGGAGTCAGCGGGTTCGCTCGGCTCCGGTTACGGGGTCGGGTGCCCATCACACCCTGATCAAGATTGGGGTGTGACAGCAGTACAGCTGTTGACGACGATAGTGGCAGGACAGGCTCGCGGACACGGGCGGAGAGGTGATGATGACGATGACAGGCGTGATAGCCTGAGAGTTCGTGATTTCCTGACATGTAGCCCCCCAGAGTTTTTTGGGTCTAAGCCCGACGAGGACCCCCCATGACTTTATCCGGCGGATGCGGCGCTCGTTGAGGCCCCGGTCGGGGCTTCGGAGACCGAGTCTGTCGAGCTTCTGCGCACACGGGTTACGAGATGTCGCCCTTAATTGGTATGAGTCCCGGGGGGGGTCCCGGGGGGTGAGGGTGCGCCCCCGAGCACGTGGGATGAGTTCACGAAATTTGCTTTTCTCCGCCACTTCTTGCCCCCGGAGTTGCGAAGGGCGAGAGTTGATAGATTTTTGCAGATTAAGCAGAGGGGCCGGAGTGTTCGTGAGTATAATTTGGAGTTCGATTCTCTGGCGCGATATGCACCCGCTTTAGTGGCGGATATGGCCGACCGGATGCATCGATATGTGATAGGGTTGGACCGCTACTTTCAATTGATAGGCGCATGGCGATAGCGTCGCGAGCATCGATATGGACATCGCCCGGTTACGTGCTTACGCCCGTGGGGATGGAGGACCGGCATCGAGCGAGCATTAGTCCATCGAGAGATTATGACGAGGAGGCCGCCCGAGGGCTAGATCCGGCGGGTATTTTTGGGGATTCACGGGCGAGGCGGCCTCGGCGGCGGCCGAGATACCACTCCCGGCCGGCGCGAGGTACGCCCCCACGGTTCACCGAGTTGGAGCCCGGTGGTGCGGGGTATCCGAGAGGCGAGTCGAGCTCCCGGGCTTCGGGATCACGGGTGGACCTAGATTCTAGCCGATTGAGGCCACCACTACCCCGATGTCCTTGCGCGGGGGCGCCACTCGAGTGGGGATTGTCGTCGTGCCCGGGTGCTTGCTTTACCCGTGGCCGGCGGGCTCACTATATGAGAGATTGTCCACTCGGGGGCGGTGCGGGGGGGAGCGGCTCGGCTGCCTCAGGGTTGGTTGCGGTTCGTCTTCACCGCACGTAGCTATGCGCCCAATGGGGCGAGGCATGCCGACACCAGCCGGCCGTGGGAGAGGCCGTGGCGGAGCCTCCAGTTCTGGCGGTCCATCGAACTGGAGACTCTGATTGATGTATAAACTGCTCGTGAAAATTGTAAAGGAAACTCCTCCGAAATCCTCATAAGATCTCGTAAGGCTAATTTAACATTCGAGGACGAATGTTCTAAAAAGGGGGGAGGATGTTATATCCCGTAAGTTCGCACATTCGGATAGTTTGAAATCGTTGCGATGAGATAAGGACAAGGCTACATTTTGATCTTGTTAAACTTACATGAGTTGGATATGGAAGTATCGATGTGGAAATATTAAGAAAGGCTAGGGGTAAAAGTGGAAATTCGCAAAATGACTTATGGAAATATTGAGAAAGGCTAAGGGCAAATTGGGAATTTTGGAAAGATGAAGATTCATGAAATTCATGAAATCATCCATGTGGTCATGTGGGTCCCACACATGGTTTGGCACAATTTAATTAGTCCAACCCATGGACACTTGGATGGTTCAACTTGGAGCATAAAAGATGACTTATTAGTCATCTTCCTCCATCAAACACTTAGAAAAAAAAAAAAAAAGAACAAGAAGGTGAAAAAGGCCACCATATTCGGCCATAGAAAAAAAAATTCAAGACCAAAAATTTGCCCTTCCGAAATTATTTCTTCTTAATAAAACCACTAATTGAAGGGTCCTCATCGACGTGGAGTTATTTTTTGGGGCGATAGACCATTCCTTTTCAACATTTGAGAACCCTAGGCAAGTTGGAAGTTGAAGAAGAAAGGTAAGAATTAAGCTTGTTTATGGATTATGAATGATGTGTTTATGTTGTAGTATACTAAAATGGATGAAAATCATGAAATATGGTATGTAGAAAGTGAGGCCGTGTGGTGTAGGTGTGGCCGTGTATATGTATGTTGTGTTGGAAGTGTTGAACAATTCTATTCTAGCATGTTTGGTTGTTATAGTGTGTTGAAATGGAAGAGAATCATTAGTATGGTGTGTGTATGGTGTGGCCGAAAAATGGGCCATTGTGTGTGACAAGAATGTAATAATTTAATGTAGTAGTTTGATTGTCGCCATTATGAATGTTAAGCTTAAAATGAAAGTTTAATGAACTAAGTTGAAGATTGTAAATGATTTGGGGCGTTTGGCACTTTAAGGTACTTTTTATGGAAATGTTGTATCTATGGAAATGACATTGTAAATATGTGGATGGTTGATGTAAAGAATGAATTTGGAAATTAAAAATGTATTATGGATGTTGTATTGAGTTTGGAGTAGTTTTCGGCCAATCGGAGTAGTTGTTGGATTGTTTGAACGTTTATGTGATTTGATTAGAATGTTTTGAATGTCGTTGGAACGAGTTCGGATTAGTATTTGAACGAATAAAGAATAATGTCGGATTGGATGTAAGTGATTACTTTGAAGACTATGAATGTTGGCAACTTATGTAAGAGAACTTTTGACCATTGCTCCGACTACTATAAGATAATTATTTTAACTACTTCATTGGGTTTTATAATACATTTTGACACATAAGAACGATTTCAGAAGGTTGTAACTTTTGTATACTTATTCGATAAATGCGAAACTTGCCTCTCGCATTTTTCGATGTTAGTAAATGTATTTGGCCATTGATTTTGGAAGGTAACCTAATTATTTATTTGCCCCCATGTATGTGAGTTTGATATGTGACTATGATTCGAGGTTCGGTTTGGTATGTTGTTACCGGGTTCCGCGCGGTATATGTGTATATGTGGTATTACCGCCGGGTTCTCGGCCGCGGTATATGTGCATAGGTAATATTACCGCCGGGTTCCGGCCGCGGTATGTGAACATGCGATATTACCGGCGGGTTCCCCGGCCGCGGTATGTATGTATATGTGGTATGTAATATGTGGTGATACGAGGATATGATATGTCCGACCGGATGATATAGCATGATATGTGGTAGGATGTATGATAACATGACGGTACGTTTGTGATTATTATTCTTTTATTTATTATTTTATTTATGGATCGGGCCGTACGTTCCTCGGCATTCGGTTAACATCAGTTTCTATGACGTGTTCTATTTTTCTCGTATATGGGACGGAAATATTTTTTTTTTAAAACAAAGTTAAGTATTTTGGCATTTGGGTTATTATGCGTACGTACTGTACACCTTACTTCGGTTATGACTTCATTTTTGTACTTCCTGCTTTGCATACTCAGTACATTCTCCGTACGACCCCCCTTTCTTCGGGGGGGGCGCGTTTCATGCCCGCAGGTACAGACGCACTACTCGGTGATCCGCCAGTTTAGGCCACCCTCTCTGTTGTTGAAGTGCTCCCTTACTTCCGGATTCAGGGGTACGGCGGGGCCCTGTCCCGTCATATGATTCTGTCATTCTCGTTTTAGGGGTCCGTGGATAAACGTGTGTGGGTTGTGCCCGGGCCGGTTTGGTTAGACTTGTATGATACATGTGTTGGGCGGTTTCACTCGCCATAGCGGCCTTGTCGGCCCGTGTATATATGTATGTTATTCTCGTTGGCCCCCGCGTGGCCTTTGTTGGTATTTTCTCGCGGGGAGTGGTTATTTTTGGATAGTCGAAAAACAGAGAAACTCGCAAAAATTTTTTCTCGTAACAAGATAAATTTGAAACACACTTTACGGTTTCGATATATACGTATTTGTGATTGCGGCGTGTGATGTTACATTTGACGTTTGTGTACGCATAGACCGGTGTTGTGATTCCGATGTATATATATGTTTGGGTGCCCGGTTCGGGTACTAGTGGCGGCCTACGGGGTTGGGTCGTGACATTTACGATCTCCCAATTATGTTATTTCACTCCTGCCTTACATACTCAGTACAATGTTCGTACTGACGTCCTTTTCTTCGACGACCGTGTTCATGCCCACAGTAAACGAGGAGACGGCGTCGATCCCTAGGAGCCGAGCTGATTTGTGAGCACTCCATCATCCGGAGGTGCTATTGATTATTCTTTTGGTACATATTTGTATATTCATATTTTGGGCACGACGGGGTCCTGTCCCGTCTATATGTTTAGTACTCTAGTAGAGGCTCGTAGATACGCACGTGTGGGAAGTATGGTCCCATGGTCTCCACGTATATTCATGTATATGTACGTATATGTATAAATATCCTTTGTTAATCGAAAAGCTTATGTTTATAAAAGTGATTATGTTTTAAGTGATGAGATATTTTTATGAAATTGGACAAGCATTGTGAATGAGAGTATATAGTTAATAGCATGAGCGGTATTCGGTGGTTAGCCCCGGATGCCCGTCGCGGCCCGTAGTTCGGGTCGTGACAAAAGTGGTATCAGAGCGGTTCAGTCCTAGGAAGTGTCTACGAGCCGTGTCTAGTAGAGTCTTGTTTATGGTGTGTTGCGCGCCACACCAATAAACAGGAGGCTACAGGGCATTTAGGAAAAATGACCATCTTTCTTCATGCGAGATCGTGCGATAGAGCCGAGTATAAGATTTAATCCTCCCTAACGAGTATGTTGTAATTTCAGAAATGCCGCCAAAAGCTAAAGCCGCCCAGAAGGGCAAGACTACGACAAAGAGGCGGGCAGAAAGAGAGCCGCCTATGAATGTTGAGGAAGGGGAGTCCCATCGCGAGGCTTCACCCAGCGCCTACCCCCCACTCCGCCGCCTATCACGGGGGACAAGAAGGGGCTTCGTTCCGGCTCTATTCCTCCGCCCTCCACCGGCCGCCGGCGGGTCAACAGGTAGCCGAGGCTATTAACTTCATCGACACAATCGGTTGCCGCTCGGAGCACAAAGGCAAAATGCGGGCCCAAGTGATCGGTCGGCCTAGTTCTAGAGCCCGAGACTTCGCGAGCCTAAATCCTCCCAAAATTCTTTGGGGTCAAAGCGGATGAGGACCCACAAGGCTTCATCGATGAAATGCTGAGGACGTTGCGGATTATCCATGCTTCGAAGACCGAATCACTGGAGTTGGCATCATATAGGCTCCGAGACGTGGCGGTCTTATGGTTTAATAATTGGATGGTGTCGAGGCCACAGAATGCACCTCCTCCCGGTGTGGCAAGAGTTTGTTGATGCTTTCATCCGCCATTATTTGCCGCCGAGGCCCGCCGAGCTAAGGCGGACGATTCACCGAATCTAAAGCAGGGAACATGAGCGCCCGATAATATAGCCTTCAATTCAATTCCTTGGCTAGATATGCCCCGACGATGGTAGGCGATATGGGGGATCGGGTGCACGGATTTGTGAGTGGCTTAGGGCCACATTTGATTAAGGATTGCTTAACAGCTTCGTTGCAAGACGGGATGGACATTTCCCGGATTCAAGCTCATGCCCAAAATTTGGAGGGGCAGCAACCTCCGCAGAGGGGTGATCGTGACACTGATAGAGGGCAAGGCAAACGGGCAAGATCTATGGGAGTAGGAGGCGAGTATAGGAGTGGATCGAGGCAAACCTATTCCGGGCACTCCAGCCAGTCAGTGACGAGTGCACCTCCCCGGGTTGCAGGCAGGAGATCCGATCGTTCTTATCGTTCGGGGCAGGGTCAGAGTTCGAGGGCCCCCGGTGTTCTCGCTTGGGGGAGATTACGGTCGGGGGAGACCACCGGTTCCCGATGCAGCCGGTGCGAAATTGCACTCGGGGCCATGTCGCCGTGGGCACGGATGCGTGTTATGTTTGTGGGCGGTAGGACACTTGATGCGGGACCCGTCCCTCGAGATATGGCGCAGCGGGGGTCCGGCCTCACGGGGTCGGCGGCGGTTCTCCGCTTCGGTGCGTTCTACGGGGTAGACTCCCGTATCTCGGAGCCGAGGTAGAGGCCGCGGGGGAGCATCTACCAAAGCCACACGGCCCGATTATATGCTTTAGCCGGACGGCAAGATCTCGAGTCGTCCCCGCACGTGGTTACAGGTATATTGTCTGTATCCTCTCATGATGCATATGCATTGATAGATCCCGGGTCTACACTGTCCTATATTACTCCATATGTTGCTAATCGTATTGGGGTGAAGCCCGAGCCGATTAAACCTTTTGAGGTATCTACTCCGGTTGGTGATCCCGTGATAGCGAAACTAGTGTACAAAGATTGTATAGTTATGATATGTGATCGTCAGACCAAAGTTGATTTAGTTGAGCTAGAAATGCTGGATTTCGATGTAATTATGGGCATGGATTGGTTGGCATCATGCTATGCCAATGTTGATTGCCGACTGAAAATAGTTCGATTTCAATTTCCGGGAGAGCCCGTGCTTGAATGGAAAGGTAACACGGCAACTCCGAGGGGTAGGTTTATTTCCTACCTTAAGGCCAGAAAGATGATCGCCAAGGGCTATATTTATCATTTAGTCCGAGTTCATGATACCAAGGCAACATCGCCAACTTCTCAATCCGTTCCGGTGGTGAATGAGTTTCCGCATGTATTTCCAGATGAACTTCCAGGCCTTCCTCCAGAAAGGGAGTGTCACGACCCAGCTCCGTGGGCCGTGACTGGTGCCCTACTTAGGCACCCGAACAGACTTACAAATCAAATCGTCAAAATACCACACGATCGGATTTAACAGACATTATTCGGACCGATAATCGAAAACTGACATCATGCAAATGCTGTCCCGAGCGGTTGCCCGTGTCAGACATCACATCAGAATCAAAATTGGCGGAATGTACATCGCCCCGTACACACTCATGCAAACGGATGGGCCATATCGGCCATAGTAGCATACGGGGCCGCTTAAGGACGCAAATCGAAATCATATACAGACAAACCGAAACCACACACAACCAGACTAGACCCACGACCCACAAACATGACTACAGGCCTCTACAAACCGAACAGACATACGAACATATGACGGGACATATAGCCGTACCCAAACGTAGCAAATGTACGTAATATCCAAAGCAAAGCATATATACCAAATGTGGGCTCCGGATCGAAGGGAGCATCCAATGTAGCAAATAGGTAGCCTAAACCGGAATCACCCAATCGAGCGCACATGCACCGCGCGGCATGAAACGTCCCCCACGGAAGAGGGTCAGTACGGAAAAGTACTGAGTATGTAAAGCAGAAGGTACAAAGTAATCCAAATCATGACCGGAGTGAAGAAGTAGAACAAATACGTATAACGGACCCAAACCCGTACGGAATGCAAATGTGCGAATGCAAATAAAAATCGTGCATAAGGTTCGAGGAACGTGGTCACCCCCCGACGCCGGTGCCACAACACATCATACTCCGAAGCTTTCAAATCTCCGTACACTCTCGAACAATCATAACATCACACACATCACATCATCAAACATAACAGAAGCCATATCACATCATAACACCATAGACGGTAACCGGCCCTATGGCGAGGCCTCGGAAACCGTAACACATCATACTGCCGAATATGTCACAGAGCGCACGATCACAAAACCGGCCCGGGTACCGGCGAACGAAATCATAATAGTCGGCACGAACAGAGTAGTGCAGAAATCATATGCATATTAAAAGTAAATCTCAAGACTCAACATATAATTTCATATACTTATACATTGGCCTCAGGAGGCTCAAAATAGGTATCGAGTTAATCAGAACGAATATATCAAAATTACGGATTTTTAGTTATCAATTTTTTTTTCAAAACGTATCGTAAGCTATTTTCGGAGAATATAGTAGCGCTCATAGGGATGAGCGTTCAAATAACATAATAAGACATTTCAAACGGACCTTAGAGTTATAAACGGACGCTTCCTTTCCATATCGTACGAAAGTGAGTCAGACAAACCAAATAAGGGAAGTCTCGGGACTTGCGGGCCCACCTCGGGTCAAGCCGGGGCGGCGAACATAATTTACAAACATTAGGCTCCATAAAAATTATCCGTGAAAGTTTCGGAGCCATTTGAATTCATTTACGAAAGATACAAAGGTTTATGCGTTCTTATATCCAAAGTAAGCATTTTGATTCAATTGCTTCTTGAATGAATAGTAACCAAAATCAAACTCGAATTTCTAGGAGCAGGAAAGCCCCGAGGTTCCGTTTCGGCCTAGTAGGTCTAGGACATGCCATATGAAGAATAGGTAAGCTTTACATACCTTACGGACGTCTTATGCTCGCTTAATCTCCAATCCCGTTTCGTCAAAAATCTGCAAATGGTCATCTTTACCAATTACTATTCATGCAAGTTGACATTTCAATCTTTGGTTTTTATTTGGCTACCGAAATTTCTTGAAGCACTTCCCCTATAAATACAACACCCCCGAGATTCAACTCGGCTCAAAACAACCAACAACAACCCCACAACAACATCAATAACATTAGCAATCACAACATAACACAACTAGTCAACTTTCCGACCTAATGCAACAGTTTCCATTCCGACTTCACACTTCCAACTTCATGTCAACGTTCTCATATTTATTTACTAATCCAAAACCATTCAAATACACTTCGGAGACATTTCATACTATTTCCATAAAATATTCACAAAATATACTAAATATGCAAATGTTTCCATCAAGGCCATAATGCATCCAAACTTTTAATTTTTCAACATAAATTTCCATAACACATTTTTGTCTTCCAACCTCATTTACAATAATCACTATTAGCATCTTACAACCTCAATTCTTATAATTACATAAACTATATAAAATCGCATACTTTCCGACAACACTTAACAACAAGTTCTTCATGTCAACTAGAGCCATTAGCCTTTCATTTTCATCACAAGACTCCAACAACACAATTAACATACCAAATAATTTGATTCATGTCCTCCCTTCATCTTGATACACACGGCCCACACACACATATTTACAACACACAAAATTTTCATACTTTTCCATATACTTCATAAGACTATAATAACATGATCAACATACTAAACAAATTCAACCATTTTCCTCCACCAATACACATCACACGGCCACACATACTTACACACACCACACGGCCTCATACACACACAACAAAATTTCCATAATTCTCATTCCATTCCAATCATTATAACATACAAACTTATTCCATAACACAAAAACATAGAAATCTTACCTTTCTCCAAATTCCAACTTGCCGCAAACGTAGTTTTCTTGCTTAACCAATTATACCATATCGAAGAGCGTCTTTCACTTGTCAAGAATTCAAGAAGGATGAGATTTTTGCATCAAAGGTTGAGGCTCCAAGAATTTTTCTCTTTTTTTTCTCTCTCTTTCTCTCCATGGCCGAAGGCCTTCTTTCTTTTTCTTCTTGATTTTTCCTTTGTTTTTCTTGAAAATTCTAGACATCACATGCATAATTATCCTCTTATATGAATTGGTCATGTGATTAATCACATGACTAATCTCCATGGGCTTGGGCCAACATGGTTGGCCGGCCACCACATCTCATGGGCCTCATTTTTCTTATTTTTTTTTTGAGCCCAATTCACTAGAATTCTCGTTTTATAATTCCCGAAACTAATTTCCGAAATTCCAATTTTGCCCTTGGCCTCCTTCCGGATTTCCACACTAATATTATTATTTACTTTTTCATAGGTACCAACATGCACACCTCATAAAATCAAAACATGGTCTATTCTTACAAATCACAATTGTGTCCAAATTTCCCGAAGGTGCGAAAACACGGGATATAACATCCTCCCCCCCTTTAAAACATTCGTCCTCGAATGTTAAATCAACCTTATGGGTCTTCCAAACACTTCGGGGGAGGCCTTCCTGCCAATTACATACTCACACTTGATCGAAGTAATTGTAAGAGCCTTCACTTTCCAAGTCCTTCTATCATTTTCCGATATTACGTATTAGGGCTGTTCTCTCTCTTAGTCCAGTTTGCAAAATCTTAAATAAGACATGTGACGAACGTAATCTTTATCGGAAATCCAAGATCGACGGATATCGGACAAAGCCGTATCCGAATCGCAGGTACAAAAGTACGACAAACAGAAGCATAGTCTGACGTTATCTTAAGCAGATTCGTAATCAGAACCGGACGCACAAGAGCATATCGGACAAACTCATCATCGGGATCAGACGTACTGAACTTTATCGGATAGGTCCGTAGTCAGAGTCGGACGTATGGAAGTAGACCGTATGTATCCGCGATCGGAGTCGTACGTACGTAAATATATTAGACAAATTTGCCGTTAGAATCGGACGTACAAAAGTATATCGACAAAACGTACTCGATTCGGACGTACGGAAGCACAAACAGACAAATTCATACTCCGACGTCATATCAAACAACGTTCATAATCAAAGCCAAACGTACCAAAGTATCTCGAACAGACCGTAATCGGAATCGACATACGGAGTCTTCGTCGACGATTCGTAACCGAGTTAGGCGTACGGGTATATCAAACGACGTAATCGAGTCAAACGTACAGAGATACATCAGATAGAGGCGTAATCGGATTCGGAAATACAGAGGCATAATAGACAGAGTTTCATCGAAATCGGAGGTATAGAAGTATGGCATACAAAATCTCGATCAAAGTCAGACCACCTTTCACTAATGCTTCGGGGTTTACGGAAGTTCCCTTGCTAACGTTTCCTTACTCACTCGAATTTTCGTGCCCCGAATTATTTCATCAAGACATTCAATAGGCTACCGCAATTGAGTTTATATCCTTACCATCGTTGTCTTATCGCAAATAGGTCATTACCACATATCCATTCGCAATGTTTTCGAATTCTCGTTCGAACCCTTTCCTAATTTCTTCTAACCCGATCTAGGTATTGCAACATAATTTGTAAGTCAAAGATCCCTGAACAACATCCTTTCTACACGTATCTTTTTTTTTTTTTTTTTTTTTTAATATGGTCACCAAGAAACAATCATACATATCCATATACATCATCTTACCTACGAACGTCCCCGAATGCTTATTTAAACTTATGTCGATTTCAACCACGTTGCTCTTTCTTCTTTTCCTTACTACAGAGGGGCTTCCTTTCCAAATCCTCAATTTTCTTTTTGTTCTGCACCGTCACTTCTCGCTTATTTACAAACTCATTCGTCACACTCCGACATCCGGGTTTTATGCATCGTCTGTCGGCCTCTTTCGAAGGTTTTGCTTAATCACATTTCTTATCCTTCCTTTGTTCCAATATCCTTACTCACTTTCCTTTTTCGAACCTCGTCATGTTAGATCTCTTACAGCCATAATTCGTAACGTAATCAGAGTCAATCCATTCTCGGATCCCTACTTTTCCTTTAGGTTACCCCAAATTTCCATTCATTTCTTATACCTATAATTATGAAATTTCATATCCTTCCCAGGGGGTCACCCATCCTAGAATTGCTCTGGTCTTAGCACGTTTAACTTCGAAACTTTCGTGCGTTCTGATGCGTTATTGCGAATATAACCACGTCAATTGCCCCACACGGCCTTTGTCACGTAATTTAGGGCAGGTCGAAGTCTTTCTAAATTTTTGTAGCGGGTCCCACCCTGCTTTAAAAAAAATTGTTCATATTTCTAACTATACAATCATCAATTCACTCCCGTTCACATACATATCATTCCTTTTCATCCTGGTCTCCTTAACTGCCACTGACAATGAAAACGTTTCATTCACCATTATTTAGAACCATTAAAACATCGGCTTTTCCTTTCTCTTTCAATTTTCAACTTTACGTTACAATCGTGCTTCAAATACCTTACCCAAAGATTCGTCCTTCATACCATTGCTTACCTGCGTACGGTGTAGCTTCCGACATCATCAGACACTATCTTACATCGATACCGTTCCCCAGCTGAAATCAAAAGTTAGTAAAAGGAATTCATTTCCTAACAGCGTTTCTATCGCACGATCTAAGATTCAAAGAAAGGTAACATCCTAAATGTCCTTCCGTAGCCTCCGTTTATAGATGTGGTGCACAACACACCGATAAACAAGACTCTACGAGACACGGCTCGTAGACATTCCGAGGACCGACCGCTCGATACCACTTTTTTGTCACGACCCGGCATAGCGGGCCGTGATCGGTGCCCTACTTAGGCACCCGAACATACTTACAAATCAAATCGTCAAAATACCACACGATCGGATTTAACGGACATTATTCGGACCGATAATCGAAAACCGACATCATACGCAAATGCCGTCCTAAGCGGTCGCCGTGTCAAACATCACATCGGAATCAAAGTTGGCGGATGTACATCGCCCGTACACACTCATGCAAACATGGGCCATATCGGCCATAGTAGCATACGGGGCCGCTTAAGGACGCAAATCGAAATCATATACGTACAAACCGAAACCACACACGACCGGACTAGACCCACGACCCACAAACATGACTACAACCTCTACAAACCGAACAAAACATACGAACATATGACGGGACGGGCCCCGCCGTACCCAAACGGTAGCAAATGTACGTAATATCCAAAGCAGCATATATACCAAATGTGGGCTCCGGATCGAAGGAGCACTCCAATGTGGCCGAGCATAGGTAGCCTAAACCGGGGAATCACCCAATCGAGCGCCGTAGCCGCGCGGCATGAAACGCAATTTCCCACAGGGGGGGTCGGTACGAAAAGTACCGAGTATGTAAAGCGAAGGTACAAGAATCCAAATCATAAATGGAGTGAGAAGAAGTATAACAAATACGAAATATATGACCCAAACCCGTACGGAATGCAAATGTGCGAATGCAAATAAAAATCGTGCATAAGGTTCGAACGTGGTCACCCCACGACGCCGGTGCCACAACACATCATACTCCGAAGCTTTCAAATCTCCGTACAAACCTCCGAACAAATCATAACATCACACACATCACATCATCAAACATAACGAAGCCATATCACATCATAACACCATAGACGGTAACCGGCCCTATGGCGAGGCCTCTCGGAAACCGTAACACATCATAATAATCGAATATGTCACAGAGCGCACGATCACAAAACCGGCCCGGGTACCGGCGAACGAAATCATAATAGTCGGCACGAACGGAGTAGTGCAGAAATCATATGCATATTAAAAGTAAATCTCAAGACTCAACATATAATTTCATATACTTATACATTGGCCTCAGGAGGCTCAAAATAGGTATCGAGTTAATCAGAACGAATATATCAAAATTACGGATTTTTAGTTATCAATTTTTTTTTTCAAAACGTATCGTAAGCTATTTTCGGAGAATATAGTAGCGCTCATAGGGATGAGCGTTCAAATAACATAATAAGACATTTCAAACGGACCTTAGAGTTATAAACGGACGCTTCCTTTCCATATCGTACGAAAGTGAGTCAGACAAACCAAATAAGGGAAGTCTCGGGACTTGCGGGCCCACCTCGGGTCAAGCCGGGGCGGCGAACATAATTTACAAACATTAGGCTCCATAAAAATTATCCGTGAAAGTTTCGGAGCCATTTGAATTCATTTACGAAAGATACAAAGGTTTATGCGTTCTTATATCCAAAGTAAGCATTTTGATTCAATTGCGCTGAATGAATAGTAACCAAAATCAAACTCGAATTTCTAGGAGCAGAATTAGCCCCGAGGTTCCATTTTCGGCCTAGTAGGTCTAGGACATGCCATATGAAGAATAGGTAAGCTTTACATACCTTACGGACGTCTTATGCTCGCTTAATCTCCAATCCCGTTTCGTCAAAAATCTGCAAATGGTCATCTTTACTAATTACTATTCATGCAAGTTGACATTTCAATCTTTGGTTTTTATTTGGCTACCGAAATTTCGGCAAAAGACTTCCCCTATAAATACAACACCCCCGAGATTCAACTCGGCTCAAAACAACCAACAACAACCCACAACAACATCAATAACATTAGCAATCACAACATAACACAACTAGTCAACTTTCCGACCTAATGCAACACACGCTTTTCCATTCCGACTTCACACTTCCAACTTCATGTCAACGTTCTCATATTTATTTACTAATCCAAAACCATTCAAATACACTTCGGAGACATTTCATACTATTTCCATAAAATATTCACAAAATATACTAAATATGCAAATGTTTCCATCAAGGCCATAATGCATCCAAACTTTTAATTTTTCAACATAAATTTCCATAACACATTTTTGTCTTCCAACCTCATTTACAATAATCACTATTAGCATCTTACAACCTCAATTCTTATAATTACATAAACTATATAAAATCGCATACTTTCCGACAACACTTAACAACAAGTTCTTCATGTCAACTAGAGCCATTAGCCTTTCATTTTCATCACAAGACTCCAACAACACAATTAACATACCAAATAATTTGATTCATGTCCTCCCCTTCATCTTGATACACACGGCCCACACACACATATTTACAACACACAAAATTTTCATACTTTTCCATATACTTCATAAGACTATAATAACATGATCAACATACTAAACAAATTCAACCATTTTCCTCCACCAATACACATCACACGGCCACACATACTTACACACACCACACGGCCTCATACACACACAACAAAATTTCCATAATTCTCATTCCATTCCAATCATTATAACATACAAACTTATTCCATAACACAAAAACATAGAAATCTTACCTTTTTCTCCAAATTCCAACTTGCCGCAAACGTAGTTTTCTTGCTTAACCAATTATACCATATCGAAGAGCGTCTTTCACTTGTCAAGAATTCAAGAAGGATGAGATTTTTGCATCAAAGGTTGAGGCTCCAAGAATTTTTCTCTTTTTTTTTTCTCTCTTTCTCTCCATGGCCGAAGGCCTTCTTTCTTTTTCTTCTTGATTTTTCCTTTGTTTTTCTTGAAAATTCTAGACATCACATGCATAATTATCCTCTTATATTAATTGGTCATGTGATTAATCACATGACTAATCTCCATGGGCTTGGGCCAACATGGTTGGCCGGCCACCACATCTCATGGGCCTCATTTTTCTTATTTTTTTTTTTGAGCCCAATTCACTAGAATTCTCGTTTTATAATTCCCGAAACTAATTTCCGAAATTCCAATTTTGCCCTTGGCCTCCTTCCGGATTTCCACACTAATATTATTATTTACTTTTTCATAGGTACCAACATGCACACCTCATAAAATCAAAACATGGTCTATTCTTACAAATCACAATTGTGTCCAAATTTCCCGAAGTGCAAAAACACGGGATATAACAGGGAGATTGACTTCACCATTGATGTGTTGCCAGATACCGACCCTATTTCCATTCCCCCTTATCGAATGGCACCAGCAGAATTGAAAGAGTTAAAAGCGCAATTGAAAGATTTACTTGAGAAGGGGTTCATCAGACCTAGTTCATCCCCGTGGGGAGCGCCAGTATTATTCGTGAAAAAGAAAGATGGCTCCCTACGAATGTGTATTGATTATAGGCAGCTGAACAAGGTGACGATAAAGAACAAGTATCCGCTTCCAAGAATTGATGATTTGTTCGATCAGTTACAAGGTGCTAAATGGTTTTCCAAGATAGATCTAAGATCGGGCTACCATCAAGTGAGAGTCAGAGAAGGAGACATTCCCAAAACGGCCTTCGTAACGAGATATGGCCACTATGAATTCCGAGTGATGTCGTTCGGATTAACTAATGCCCCGCGTGTTTATGAGCTTAATGAATAATGTGTTCCGGCCGTTCTTGGATCTCTTTGTGATAGTATTTATCGATGATATCCTGGTATATTCTCGTATAGAATCAGAACATGCGGATCATTTAAGAATTGTTCTTGGCGTTCTCCGAGCCCGGAGTTATATGCAAAGTTCTCAAAATGTGAGTTTTGGCTAAATTCGTGGCATTTTGGGCCATGTTATCTCGGATGACGGTATCCGGGTCGACACTCGAAGATTGAAGCGGTGAAGACTTGGCCAAGACCTACGACGCCCACAGAAGTTCGTAGTTTTCTTGGGTTGGCAGGATATTATAGGAGATTTGTAGAGGGCTTTTCGTCTATTTCAGCGCCATTAACGAAGCTAACTCAGAAGTCAGCTAAATTCCAGTGGAGTGATGCTTGTGAGCGTAGTTTTCAAGAGTTGAAAGATAGACCGACTTCGGCCCCTCGTGCTCACACTCCCGCAAGGATCGGATGGCTACGTGGTATATTGTGATGCTTCCGGCGTCGGACTAGGATGTGTGTTAATGCAACATGGGAAGGTTATTGCATATGCATCGAGACGATTGCGGAAACATGAAAAGAATTATCCGACTCATGATCTCGAATTGGCGCGGTTATTCATGCCTTGAAGATATGGAGACATTACTTGTATGGTGTGCGTGTTGACATCTATACGGATCACAAAAAGCCTTCAATATATTTTCAAACAAAGGAGTTGAATGCGCGACGAGGCGATGGTTAGAACTATTGAAGGATTACGATGTAAATATTTTATATCATCCCGGGAAAGCAAATGTGGTAGCGGATGCCCTTAGCCGCCGATCAATGGGTAATTTATATGGAGTTCCTCCGGAAAGGCGAGAAATGGTTCGTGAGCTCCACCAACTAGCAAGTCTTGGAGTACGTGCAATTGATTCGGGTGATGCAAGTATCCGCATCAATGACCCTACGCTTCCTCTTTAAATATAGAAGTAAAGGAGCGACAGTATGAAGACCCTCAGCTAAGTCATTACCGAGACCTAGCTCATGAAAAGGAAAAGTCTCCATTCGAAGTTTCCTTAGAAGGGGTTCTTAGATATCGGGACAGGTTATGTGTACCGAACGTGGTAAGCTTGCGCCAGCGGATTTTAGAGGAAGCACATCATTCCCGGTATTCCATTCATCCAGGTACAACCAAGATGTACCATGATCTTAAGTTGATATACTGGTGGGATGGCATGAAGCGGGACATAGCAGAATTTGTAGCCCAATGTCCGAATTGCCAACAAGTAAAGGCTGAGCATCAAAAACCAGGAGGGTTGTTACAAGCGATGGAAATCCCTACGTGGAAATGGGAGGAAATTAATATGGATTTTGTGGTAGGATTACCCCGATCGCGAGGGAAGTATGATTCTATATGGGTGATCGTGGACAGACTCACGAAGGCAGCCCATTTTCTCCCCGTTAGGACCACGTATTCAACGGAAGATTATGCTAAATTGTATCTCAAGGAGATTGTACGACTTCATGGCATTCCTTTGGCCATTATCACGGACGAGAGGGCACGAGTTCACAGCCAAGTTTTGGAAGTCCTTCCAAGAAGGTCTAGGTACTCAAGTTAAGCTTAGCACGGCGTTCCATCCGCAGACTGACGGACAAGCCGAGCGCACCATTCATACCTTGGAAGATATGCTACGAGCGTGTGTGCTGGACTTTAGTGGCAGTTGGGATGAGCACTTACCCCTTATTGAATTTGCCTATAGCAACAGCTACCATTCCAGTATCCAAATGGCCCCATATGAAGCTTTGTACGGAAGAAAATGTAGATCTCCGGTGGGGTGGTTCGAAAAGGGAGAAGCACAATTGATAGGTCCCGAATTGGTCCAACAGGCAGTCGAGAAGGTTAAGATAATACGAGGTCGATTGTTAACGGCCCAAAGTCGTCAAAAGTCTTACGCGGACAATCGCCGACGAGACTTGGAATTTCAAGCTAATGATTGGGTATTTTTGAAAGTATCGCCAATGAAAGGAGTAATGAGGTTTGGTAAAAAGGGGAAATTGAGTCCAAGATACATCGGACCTTATAAAATTATCCGTAAGGTAGGTCGTGTAGCCTACGAACTGGACTTGCCTTCAGAGCTTGAATCCGTGCATCCAGTATTCCATGTTTCGATGCTTCGTAAGTGTATTGGAGATCCCGCAAGTGTAGTTCCAATCGATGATGTGCAAGTAACATAGAAGTTGACATATGAAGAAGTGCCTATTGCTATTTTGGATAGACAAGTACGAAGGCTTCGGAATAAAAAGGTTGCCTCAGTCAAAGTTCTATGGCGGAACAATAACGGGGAAGAAATGACTTGGGAAGCAGAGGAGAAGATGAAATCTATGTACCCCCGTTTATTCCAACCCCCAAGAGAGGTTCAAGGTGGAACGTCGACGATATAAGGTATGTATGCTTTAATTTTATACTTTTGGTCGTGTGTGGCCATGGATGTGTTAACATGGTTATGTAGCCTAGGAGGCAATGATATTGTGGGTTGTTGTGCCAGGTTTGTAGTGTCCAAATTACAAGGGAAACTCTGTCGAAATTTTTCTAGAATACCCGAGTGTCGAACATTCGAGGACGAATGTTCCAAAAGGGGGGAAGAATGTTACGCCTCGAAAATTTCCCGTACTTGACTGATGAGTAGAACCATGAAGGGTGAGTGTATGGTGTTTTGATAGGTCGGGGATGGCTAAATATGAACTTTGGAAATCATAAAGTTGCAGAGAGTTTTTCAGCCCAGTGGTCGTATATGGCACTATACGACCCGTAAAGTGATTTACGGACCGTATAGTGCAATCGTCCTCCAGCCTGTCGTTGAAAATCTCAACTTTCGTTAAAGTTTGAAATGATTAAAAACGACACGGAGGACGGCCCGTAAACCGGTTCACGGACCGTGAATCGGTCGTAAAGTGCCATGTCCCTCAACCAAGCTTCTCTTTTTTTAATGCTTAAACACGATCCGGAGGACGGGCCGTAAACCATACACGGTCCGTAAACTGTGGTTTACGACCACTGTTCACTCGACGGGATTCATTAAACATCAATGTTGGAGTTATTAAAAGGGGACTTAGGCATCATTTTAATTCATTCTCCATTCATACAACTCAAGAGACTTCTAGAACTCTCCTAATAATTCCTCCACAAGAAAACTAAGGAGATCAAGGATCAATAACAAGATTTGAGGAGAATCAAGCTTAAGAACCTCCATTAAAGATCATCAAAGTCAAGAAATTCCAAAGGAGGTGGAACTAGGGTTTGGCTAATTGAAGTATTTCAACCTAAGACTCGTTCAACCATCATCCAAGGTAAGTTTCATGAACTTTACATGCCATTTGAAGTATTATTGAGTTAAGATTCATGGATTGTAGAAGAGTACAACAAATGGGTCATTAAATGGATGAATAATGTCATTAGTGATTAGTAGTGGATTGAATCATGGAAATGAATATGTGGATGATATAAATATGTTGTAAATGACCTATAGAACATAAAATGAGCATTGGATACGAAAGAATACGACAATGGATTTTTAGTCATGATTATGGGAAATTGAGGTGAGATTATGAAATGCGAATAAGATGAATGAATGACGATTGTTGCTAACAATATTGTGATGATTATTATGAATGTTGGGAGTTGATATGGAATATGGTAGAAAGTAGTTTAAACAAAGGAAACGCGTCCGATTTTCTTTAGCCTTAAGAAGTGCGTCCTTGTAATTGATTAGCTAATGACGATACGAACCCTCTTGAAGGTAAGGACGCGGTTAAGAGGAGAGCAAGTTGCAAGTAATTAAGCGACAAAGGTATGTGAGGCATTACCCTTCCTTCTAAGGCATGAATCTTATGCATGATTTTTCCTCTCCCTTCATGAATCTCCTACGTTCTAGAGATGAAAATCTAAGTTCATGAATGACGAGACGGGACAAGAAATATGTTATGAATGCGATAACGACTCTAGAGACCAAGATATGATGTTCTTACGAAATCAATAATGATGATCACGATCCATTGGCATTCCTTCTTATATGTACTCACCTTAAATTGTAAATCCCTCCAAGGTGAGATATGATGCTTATGCTTATTCCATAACATGACCGGGGGTTTACGACCTTATGTCACCCCGACATAAACATAGCCGCTCTTAAGCTTAATGTATGTATATGTATATGTAACTAGGGATGCTAAATTATGGTAATATTGTGATAAGCCACGATATGTCTATGAAATGAATGTTAATGATGACCAGTATATGAATTGCATGGTATGTGTGATAATATGATTCCACCGCGCCTAATTGGCCGGACATGTCACCGCTACGGCGGGCCACTATGATTCCACCGCACCGAGAAAAGGGCGGACATGTCACCACTAGTGGGCTGCATGGGATGGTTACCCAGACGCGGGTGACGATGTGATGATGTATGATTGATGTGACGATGCTTGCATGTTATGATAATGTATGTGATGTATTTATATATGATGTATGTACATGAAACCGGTTCCTATGTAAAGAGTGTACAGGTTATACCCTCATCCCATGATTTACGATCTCCCAATTATGTTATTTCACTCCTGCCTTACATACTCAGTACAATGTTCGTACTGACGTCCTTTCTTCGGACGCTGTGTTCATGCCCACAGGTAGACAGGGAGACGGGTCTTTGATCCCTAGGAGCCAGTAGCTGATTTGTGAGCACTCCATCATCCGGAGGTGCTATTGATTATTCTTTTGGTACATATTTGTATATTCATATTTTGGGCATGACGGGGTCCTGTCCCGTCCATATGTTTAGTACTCTAGTAGAGGCTCGTAGATACGCACGTGTGGGAAGTATGGTCCCATGGTCTCCACGTATATTCATGTATATGTACGTATATGTATAAATATCCTTTGTTAACCGAAAAGCTTATGTTTATAAAAGTGATTATGTTTTAAGTGATGAGATATTTTTATGAAATTGGACAAGCATTGTGAATGAGAGTATATAGTTAATAGCATGAGCGGTATTCGGTGGTTAGCCCCGGATGCCCGTCGCGGCCCGTAGTTCGGGTCGTGACAGGAGTAGTAAGCGAACCATTTAATTCCCAACTACTGTCATACGCTTTGTATTTTTCCAATAAGGTGAAACTTAACTGCTGGACATTTTTGCCCTTCAACATAGGCTTTTCTAAAGCAAAGTGTGGTCGAAACGTATTTTGGTCCGTTTAAATAAATTGCAAATTTGTTTTTCATATATACTTTCTCGAAAATAGAATTTCCCACATAAGGACGGTGCCTAACTACGAATGACATGGAGCCTCGTATCTCTTAAATTTTTAACCCAACGTAATAGATCTACTCTATCGGTATCGACTTTCAAGACATGTTAAGGACTTATATCTCATTTCCCTTTTTATAATTTTGAGAAAATTTGGGCAGAGATTCCTCTGTATTTATTACTATCCCAAAACCTGCACGCAGGGAGTACCAACAATGCCACACAGGGCTAACATATATACGTGCGTATCATATCGTATCATAGCCACACAAGGCTAATAATTTCAAATAAAAGTATGAAGATGTCAAGACTTACCTTACACACATAATTCAAATGGCACCGGTGGCATTTTCCTATTTATTTTTCCTTTTCGATCTTCAACTTTGCATTTCAATCATACTTCAAATAACTTCCCCAATACACATCCTCCGTACCATTACTTACCTGTATACTGTGTAGCTTCCAATAGTATCAGTCACTGCCTTCTGTCGATACCGTTCTTCGGCTAAAATCAAAGGTTAGTAAAAAGGAATTCATTTCCTACGTCCTCTTTCGCACGATCTAAGATCCAAAGAAAGGCAACACCCTAAATGTCTCGTAGCCTCCGTTTATAGATGTGGTGCACAACACACCGATAAACAAGACATCTCACGAGACACGACTGTAGACATTCCGAGGACAAACCGCTCGATCACACTTTTGTCACGACCAAATTCCGTGGGCCGCGGAGCTTGATGTCCTACTTGGACACCCCAAACAGACGTACATACTAACTCGTTATATTTTTATCTAACTCAAACTTTCACATTAATTATCTCAAACAGATTAAAAGCAAATATTATCTTAAGCGGTCGCGCGTGCAAAAATTATCATATCATAGTCAAAAGGGGCGGCGGAATACACATCGCCGAACAGATATACACACATATACAAAAGTACGGGCCATTTAGGCCGCATCCAAATACATAGATTGGCGGAATATACATCGCGTATACATACACATGTTAGCAAATTAGGTCGTTTTGGCCGTAATAACAAAATAGACCGCATTAAGACGCAGATCATAAACAAACGAACGCACACATGACCCATGACCCACATATATGACTACAGGCCTCTACAAATCAAAACAGAAACATATGACGGGACAGGGCCCCGCCGTACCCCAAATAATCAAATATACAAAAGCATAAACATCGCGAGAAGATGGGTACCAACATACATACGGGCTCCGGACCAAAAGGAGCACATCCACATAGCGTAATGTATAGCCTACGGCGGCATACGAATCTCTCGTACCGCGGGCATGAAACGCACCCGAAGAAAGGGGGTCGGCGAAAGATGTACCGAGTATGTAAAGCATAAAGTACGTAAATCCAAACCATAATCGAAGTGAAAGGTACAAAGAGGAAATACCGGATCAACGTATATACCAAACCTGTACTGAAGACATATGTACATAATGCAAACAGAGATTATGCATAAGGCTCAGGAACGTGGTCACCACTCCGACACTGGTGCCACACACAAGATACAAACCGAGAAACCATTCAAATCTCCGTACACCCCGAACACAACATATCATATCATCAAACATATCATATCATCAAACATATCATAAGCCATATCACAAGATAACTCCATAAACGGAACCCGGCCCTATGGCGAGGCTCTCGGAACCATAACACAAGAATCATCCGAATTTATCATAGTGCGCACGATCACAAACCGGCCGGTACCGGTCGAACGAAATCATAATCGTTGGCACGAGCAGAGTAGTGCAGAAACCATATGCATATTAAAAGTAAATTCCAGGACTCGACACATAATTTCATATACATATACATTAGTATCAGAAGGCTCAAAATGAGTATCGAGTCAATCGGTATCAATATACAAAAGTCGCGGACTTTTAAGTTATCAATTTTTCGAAAAATACATCATATGTCATTCTCGAAAAATTTAGTATCATTCATAGTGAAGAACGTTCAAATAACATTATAGGGCATTTCAAACGGACCTTAGAGTCATAGGCAAACGTTTCCCTTTCATATCATACAAAAATGAGACAAACAAACCAAATAAGGGAATTCTCAGGACGTGCGGGCCCACCTCAGGTCAAGTCGAGGCGGCGGACATGAAATACAAACATTAGGATCCATAAAGCCATCTATGAAAGTTTCGGAGCGATTCGGATACATTTGTGCAAATTATGGAGGTTCAAGCATTCTTTCAACCAAATGTAAAGATTATAGTTCAAATGCGCCGAATGAATAGTACTCAAAATCAAACTCGTATTTCCAAGCGGGATTATCCCCGAGGTTCCGATCTTAGCCTAGTATGACTCTAGGACACGCCAAATGGAGAAAATGGATAAGCTTTACATACCTTTTTCACTTCTTACGCCGCCCAAACTCAAATCCCGTTTGCTTCAAAATCTACAATTGGTCATAGTTGCCAAATATAAGTTTCAAGCTTTTATGAATTCAAACTTAAATCCATATTTGTCTACCGAAATTTCGGCAAAGATTTCTCCTATAAATTTAACATCCCCAAGATTTAACTCGGCCAAATTTATCAACAACCACGTCAACAATACCAATAACCACAATAATAGTCATTAAGAATCAATTTAAACTCATTCTAGCATTAATGGTTTTCTTTTCTACATAGCGCACTAACTTCCATTCCAACTTCACAATTCCAAGCTAATATCAACATTTCCATATTCATTTACTAATCAAAATCGTTCCAACACAATTCGGAAGTATTCCATACCATTATACAAAATATTTGCAAAACATACAAACATCCCACCGAAATCATAATTCATTCAAAACCTCCATTCTTCGACATAAATGTTCATAACACATTTTCGTCTCCCAAATTCATCAACAACAATCATAATTCACATCTAGAATCTTACTTCCATACTTATATAAAAATCATATAAAAATCACATAATTTCCCATAATGGCATACATGCCAATTCAAATCGTTTAAGACTTATTTACGTCATATATGTCACAACGACATGGTTAACAACTTAAATGAATTTCATTTCATTTTCTTCCTACACCATGCATACCACACGGCCTCACACCCCCTTCACACACACACACGGCCATGCACATACACCCCAATTCCATAATCTTCATTCAATTCTAATCATTATGACATATACACTTCTTCTACAATATAAAAAGAATGAAATTCTTACCTTTTCTTTAATTCTTCACTTGCCACAAACGTCGTCCTTTCGCTAAACTAATTATACCACGTCGAAGAGCGTCTTGAACTTACTAAGAATTCAAGAAGAACAAGATTTTTGGATGAAAGCTAAGGGACTTGGAAATTTTTTTTTTGTATGGAGGGGTTCGGCCGAGAGGCCTTCTCTTGGCTCTCAATGGTTTTGTTTTAATTCTTGAAGCTTCTTAAGAGATGATCATGTGTATATATATAATTGCTCCCTTATTAATGAAGCACATGATTATCACATGCTTGGGCTTGGGCCAAGCACATGGCCGGCCACCCCTAAGCATTTGGGCCTCCTTTGTTTCTCTTATTTTCTAAGCCCAATTCATTATAAATCTCATTTTGTAATTCCCGAGACCAATTTTCGATATTCCAATTTTGCCCTTGGCCTTCCTCAATATTTCCCATTCATATTTTTCAAGAACAACAACATACATATTGACCAAAAGCAAAATATTGCCTTATTCTTACAAGTCACAATTATTTCCAAGTTTCCCGAATACGCAAAAGTACGAGATATAACATTCTCTGCCGCAAATTCAGCTCTTTCTGCTTAAAGATATAGTGGAGGCTCTTGTGATCCGTATATATATCAACATGGACGCCATATAGATAGTGTCTCCATATCTTCAAGGCATGAATTATCGCTGCTAGCTCCAGATCATGAGTAGGATAATTTCTTTCGTGCTTTCTGAGCTGCCGGGAGGCATAGGCTATAACTCTGCCGTGCTGCATTAATACACAACCTAATCCAACACCAGAAGCATCAAAATAATTAACATAACCATCCGGTCCCTCAGGAAGAGTCAGAACTGGAGCTGTAGTCAACTTCTCTTTCAGCAACTGGAAGTTGCGTTCGCAAGCATCGGTCCACTGGAACTTAGTTGCCTTCTGAGTTAGCCTCGTTAAAGGCACTGAAATCGAAGCAAACTTCTCCACAAATCTCCTGTAATATCCTGCTAATCCCAGAAAGCTACGTACCTCAGTAGGTGTCGTAGGTCTAGGCCAATTCTTTACGGCCTCAATCTTCTGGGTATCCACCCGGATGCCATCAGCTCCAATAATATGCCCCAAGAATGCTACAGAAGTCAACCAGAATTCACATTTAGAGAATTTAGCATACAATTTCTGGTGCTGGAGCACCCCAAGTACCGCCCTCAAATGATCTGCATGCTCCTCCTCCGATCGTGAATAAACCAGAATATCATCAATAAATACAATCACGAACATATCCAGGAATGGCTTGAATACTCGATTCATCAGATCCATAAACACGGCTGGAGCATTGGTCAGCCCAAAAGACATCACTTTGAATTCATAATGCCCATATCTAGGGTCCCGAATCCGTCTTTGGAATATCTGCCTCTCGTACCCGCACCTGGTGATAGCCTGACCGCAGGTCTATCTTCGAGAAACACCTAACACCCTGCAACTGGTCAAACAAATCATCAATCCTGGGGAGGGGGTATTTATTCTTTATGGTTACCTTATTATTCACCGTAATCAATACACATCCGCAGCGACCCATCTTTCTTTCTCACGAACAATACCGGCGCTCCCCAAGGTGAGGTGCTGGGCCTAATAAAGCCCTTTTCTAATAAATTATCACGACCCAACCCCGTAGGCCGTGACTAGTGCCCGAGCTGGGCACTCGTACGTACTCATCAACCATAATCGTACTATTAATAGCATAAGCATAGGCGAAGGTAAGTCGTCGCCCCAAAGCTAACAGATAGATATACATATACACATATATAATAACGGATGTAGCCGGTAAGGCTATCAAAACATAAGGACACAAACCATACAAACATGACTGTACAGAACTCGCCCACAACCCACACGCTTATGTCTACAGACCTCTAAGAGGCATAACAGAACCATATGACGGGACAGGGCCCCGCCGTACCCGTGAAAAAACATATATATACAAATAGCTGAAGTATCTATACCCAAAAGTGTAGGCTCCGATCAAGGGAGATCTCCGAACAGCGAGTAACGGATGCCCTACGCCGACGAACCACCGTAATGTACACACATGCCGTACACGCGCATGAACGCAACCCCCCGAAGAAAGGGGGTCAGTATGGAATGTGTACTGAGTATGTAAAGCATGGAATACAGGAAACGAGATTATAACCGAAATGAGGAGTACAGGAAATGAGCATGATAGTCAGAATACCGAAGTACGTGCATCCGTAATACAAATAGTGCATAGGAAGTACAGAAGACAGATATAATAATCAGAATGCTCAAAATACTTAGCTTTCTCTTGAAGAACGTTTCTATCTCATATGTATATAAAATAGAACATATCATAGTAACTGACATTGACCGATGTGGGATTCGCCTAAACCAATGTGGGATTCGCCTAAACCGGTCACGGAATGTGCCTCGCCACCGGGTTTGCCCCACCATTGGGTTTGCCCCACCACCGCTCAAAACCAACATCATATTTCGAATACATGTATATATATCATATCATCACATTAAACAGAATCATCATATTATCATATCATCAGACTAAACAGAATCGTCATATTGTCATATCATATACCCTATGCGGTCCGTAATAGGACCCGGCGGACGGAATGTGGTCGCCCTCCCCGCTGGGCGCCACAACTCATCATACTTCGAAAGTTTTCAGATCTCCGTATCTCCGTCACACATCATAAATCAGAATCACATTATTTTTCAGAACTCATCATACTTCGTATCATATTATGTATCAGACGCTCATCATACTTCGGAAGCTCATCATACTTTGAATTGTGCGCACGATAGTAACCGGCCCGGGACTCGGCGAAGGAAGTAATAATAGTGTGCACGAGCGAAATCGTAGGATCTATATGCAATTCAAAACATCTATAACCATATGCAATGCAACATTTACAAAAACTTAATAAATTAATCAAAGCAATTCATTACTTACAAATTAATGCAACAAATCCGGACGCGTTTCTTCCGAATGCCACTCGGGCACATATCAAACCGAACCTTAAGGATCATAACTTCATATCGGAATTATATACATAGCAATTCTCATTTCAAACCCGTTACATAAGTAGGTAATCATACTCGGGGGATTCAAACGATAATTACATTAAGTCTTTTTCGGAAAATCGTTAAGTCTAAGCATAGAAAAGTATCGTGGGCCCACGGACGGGCATCCGCCCCGGCCGAGCCCGCCTATGAAAGTTGGGGGATATTATGCCTTATGGAATCACCTATGAAGGTTTCGGGGCGATCCGAGCTCGTCTACAAAAATTACGGGAGTTCGTAGTTACGAAACCCCTTTAAGGACACAATTCTTTTTAGAACATTTAAAACTCATTCATATCAAAACATAAGAACTTTCGATTGTCTACATTAGGAGAATTAACTTTAAGAAGCGAAGAAGAAATGCATATAAGGTTCGTATGATATTCACCTTACGTCTAAGACATGCCAAAGAAAGAAAGAGGAAGCCTTACATACCTTGGCCGCTGCTTAAGCTAATCCAAACTCAGGCCTCGGCTCTCCAAAGTCTACACGACGTCAATAAATATTAACCATTAGCTATAAGTATTTAGGAATTTCAATTCCAAACCATTACCCAATTCTACAGAAATTTGGGCAGCACTTCCCCTGTACATACAACAACCCCGAGAATTCCACTCGGCCAATTCTTCAACAACAACACCAACAACCATTCTAATGATATTAACAATCAATTCAAAACGCAATATAACGCTAATAATCCTTCTCCACATATCTCGACAACATGCCAATTATGTTCAATTCAACTTCACATATTCAAAACCATCCAAATAACATTTAAGAACACTTTAAACAACTTGCACAATGACTCAAACTCTCCAACAAAAGCATCACTCTACCCGAAAACCTCTCCAACCCAACGACACCACATGAACACGTTCCTTTCCTTCCAAATTCATAAACTACACCACCGAACCACACTTTAACAACATTATTCTTACAAATTCAAGAAACTACATTAAGGTCACATTAAGCTTCAAGTCAGTCCACACGGTTTTAATCTTCAACTTGGATCATTATACTTCATTTTACATCATAAAATTCATAACGACGACAACCAAATACTAGACAACATTAGCTCATTCATTACACACCAATTAGCCCTTAGTCACGACCCAATATCAACATACATAATCTCATGGATTTCATTCATTTTCTACACATTACAACAACACACAAACATGTTAAATTCAATTAGCTCACCACCCTTACACAACATCACACATACACACGGCCAAACACACCCACACGGCCACAACTTCAACTTCCATATTTCCATGATTTTCATTCATTTCCACACTTAATAACATACATAAACCATGCATAGCATATAAAATAGGAGATTAAAACATACCTTCTTCTCCCAACTTCTTTCAAGTTAACTATAGCCTTGTTAAGAATAAGAGCTTTGCTTGTTCTAACAACTTTCTCACGTTAAAGAGCACCCTTCAATTGGTAGGAAAACTAGAAGAAATTATTTTTTTTGGAATCAATTTTTGGACTTCACTCTTCCATGGTCTTGGCCGAATGGCCCTTCAAGTTTTTCTCTCCCACTTTCTTGAAATTTCTAGAGGTAAAATGATGAAACATTTATTAATTTGTCATCTTAATGTACACTTATATAACTCATCCATGTGGCCATGGCCCACACCTTAGGTGGCCGGCCACATGGCCATTTTTTTCATGAAATAACAACTTTCAAAAATTCTTTTGGCCCCAAATTTTTCATAAGATGTCTAACTTCCCATAATCCAATTTTAATCCCAAACTCCATAATATCTCATGCCAATAAAATCATAGGAAACTCATGCCTTGAAATATATCATGGTTAAAAATCTCTACTTCGTGTCCCGAACTAGTCTTGTCCCTAACTTTCCGTAATTAACTCGGAATGTCCCGACGTACAAAAATTGCGGGATATAACATCCTTCCCCCCTTTAGAACATTCGTCCTCGAATGCTCAACCAACCTTACGAGGTCTTATAAGGATCTCGGGGGTTACCTTTATTACTATAGTTTGAAGTCTTAACTATCACTTACTCCTTCTTCTCCATTTTCTCTTTAGTTGTTCAAGTCTTCACTTTTTCGTTATTACTCTGCCGTAGTACCTTAACACACGCCACATCTTCGGTACGCAACTTTCTTGCCCTACGAACAATACAATAAAGTCCAATACTTTTCGGGCTAAATTTTTCCTGTTATCGCTTTACCCAGATCTTGCTCCTAACCTTCCGGTTACACCTGATGTTGTCATTGTTACGTGAATACACGAAAGTGCCCAAATTAGCCCAAGACGTATCTTAACGTCACTTTACTGACCCTTATGTCCTATCTTGTCCTTCCTTAACATATTCGGGACCTCGTAACCATCTCGTCTTTACCAAATTCAACTTTCCTCATTTGACGATTTGCTCGGCCTCCTTCTTAGCACATAGATGTTCATAGATGACATCACCACCTTTGAGCGACTTATATAAAGTGTTTCCAAACTTGGTCACGGTCTCCCCTTTTCTTAGTTCACTCTACCCCATATACTCCTTCCGTACTAACGTCTGCTAATAGCCTGTCTTATTACGCTCCTTTTCCTTCCTTTTTTTACTTTTTATTTCGGGGTTTACTATCATTGGCGAACAATTCCGTTGCCTACATCTTACTTCTAATCCCGCACAGTGGCGTTACTTTTCACAATGCCTCCGTAAGTGCTTGTCACTTCCCTTTGTCGTATTCATTGTCTCCTGTAAGCATTCACCTTCTAAGGTCGTATCATTTAAGATCTTCCACGATTAATTCCCGGTACTATCTCAATTACCCTCCTAACTTCAACCTCCTTTGCCAGCTTTCGGACCTTCGACTCGCCTCGGCCGGGAACTTACCCGTAGCCCCAGCATCCTATCCAGGATATCGTAGTGTCGATTGTCTCCATTTTTTTTTTTTTTTTTTTTTTTTTCACTTGCCTCTTCCGCACTCGCTTCCCCCCTTTAGGGGTGTACTTATACTATTACCCGATTACTTTGCCCTATGTCTATATTCCCAATTTCCATCCGGCGGTATCTTAGTTCCGATATTTTGATTCTCTGACCTTCCATCTACCCACATATCGTCGCATTCGAACTTTCCAAACTTAACCTGTGGTAAAACAACATCAACTTGCCTTATAGCATTTGTGTCACCAATATCCTGTTTCTTACTTAAGCTTCGTTACTCTGTCCGCTTAATGCCATTTCTATATCGCCCTGTGGGTTGCCGAAATACACATATCCGCTAATATGACTATGTATGGGACATTATACACACATGTAAACATATAGTCGCTATCGTCTCACTTACAAAATATTTCCAAACACTGTTCGGACTCACCCCAATTCCAAAGTCGTGATACATCTTCTTCTTCTTTACCGGTCTAATCTGCCTCGTTCTACGTGACCACGTAGGGTTCCGGCCCACTTCACACACTCTAATTTTCTTTGGGTTACTCCAGCTTCTCATTTACCTCTTACACCTGAATTTGTAAGATTTTTCAGAAAACTTCCCAGGGGGTCACCCATCCCAAAATTTCTCTCACTCCAGCACGCTTAACCTCGGACCTCCGTTGAAATACGATGCTCTAATGCTCGTATAATCGCATCCTCCTCACCACATAATCTTCAGCACACAACCTGGAGTAAATTGAAGTCTTGACAGATTTCAAAACGCCCTCATGACACAATTACCGTTTTACCCCTCTCGATCCTCCGTATTCATTCTTCGTCTACGGATACGATTACCTTCCGTCCTCGACTTCCAGGTCTACTATAGTGATGAACACACCTTAATCGCCATGATGTACGAATATTTGACTATCAACCCTTAAATTCCGGCTTACCGCTATTATGTAACAATTATATAGCAAATACACATACATAGGACAAGTTCAAATAAATACTCATATACCTGTAGACGAGTGGTCCCCAGCCTGGTCTGGTGGGCTATCGGGCGAAATGTACTCCTCCTCGTCATCCCCCTCGTCTGAGTCCGAGGGATATAGGTAGTCCGGCGACTCCTGATTCACCGATGGCCAGGATAAGGGGCTAGAATAAGGTGTAACGCTCACTGGGGAAGCTGGACGAACATAGTGCTCCACCATAGGAGCGACTAGCACGATATCGGAAAGCTCCTCTCCCGGTGCCCCCGCCCCATACTCGGACGGATCCGTATCATAGCTGCTCGCCGGGGGGTCCTCCTCGCTGGGGGTCGCGGACTCCGGAGGAATCGTCGCAGGATCCTCCGAGGGATCAGTCTCGATCGAATAACTGGGGCTCCTCCTACTGGGCCCCACCTCCTCTCTGGGGTCAAACACTCTGGGGGATCGTAGCAGATCCTCCGAGGGGTCCGTCTCGATAGAGTGACCCGTATCTTTGCATAGGGACATTATAAGGTCCCGAGGATACTTGTGGGGTCTTATTAGCACCCCCATCATCCGGTCGGTCTCTTCATCTTCTATCAATCCGTACGATACATCAAAGAGCGTATGAAGTTTCCCTAGACTCGGCTATCGCACGATCTAATATTGGAGAATAATTGATTCCTAAATGCCCCGACCAAGATTGGTTTATAAGTGCGGCCGGCTTACCATAAACAAGGCTTACATCATTAGTGACATTCCGAGGACTAACCGTCATACCACTTGTGATCACGACCCAACTCCGTATTGGCTGACTAGTGCCCAAGCTGGACACATGTACGTACTCATCAACCATAATCGTATATTAATAGCATAAGCATAGGCGAAGGTAAGTCGTCGCCCCAAAGCTAACAGATAGATATACATATACACATATTGTTATACCCCGTACTTTGGACGTTGGAATATTCTAAGTTGGTTGCGACAAGTTAAGGAAAAGATTGTAAATTTTCCCGATTTTGTTAAAAGTGTATAAGTTGAGTATTCATCTTTTCATTGGCATGGAGTGTTAAGGGTAAAATTGGAATAAGGAAAATTTGGGGTTGAAAGTGAAATTATGGAAACTAATGTCTCATGAAATATGGGGCCAAAAGTGAAAATTTGGAGACTTAATTTTCATGAAATTAAAAGCCATGTGACTATGCACATGACTTGTGGGCCAAGGGCCACTTGGTTGGTTAATACATGGAAATAAAAGATGACTAAGTCATCATTTTTATCATCTTTAGCATCTAGAAATTTCAAGAAAAATGGAGAAGAAAAAGAAGAGGCCATTTCGGCCAAGAAAAAGAAAAATGGAAGACCAAAAAATAGCCCTCAAAAAATAATTCTTCCTAGCTTTTCTACTAATTGGAAGGTGCTAAACAACATGGAGTAATTGTTAGAGCAAGCAAATCCTTGGTTCTTACAAATCTCAACCCTAGCCAAGTGAAGAACAAAGTGGAAAAAGGTGAGGTTTAATCTTCTTTACATGTTTTATGGATGATTTGTGCATGTTGTGATATGTATAAATGAATGAAATACATGAAGGTATGATGTTGAAGTTGTAGCCGTGGGTTGTAGTTTGGCCGTGTATAGGTGTGTTGTATAGGATGATGAATTAATTGTATTTAGCATGTTTGTGTGTTGTTGTAATGTGTAGGAATGAATGAAACTCATAAAATGTTGGAGTTGATGTTTGGCCGTGTATGTTGGATTTGGCCGTGTGTGTGGTGTTATGTAGTAAGAGAAGAACCAATTTTATTTAGTATGTTCGAGATGTTGTGTTGCGGATTCTATGAGGTAAATGAAAGTTCAATGATTCAAATGGAAGTTACAATTGTGTGCGGGCTGTTTTGCTAGCTAATGTGAATCAAATATGCTTCCTTGTATTTATGGTAATAATGTTGTTAAATGTGTGGATTGTCGGTGTTGTTGATGAATTCGGAAGAACGACATGTGTTGTTGTTGTCCCTATGGAAATTGGTGGTTTCGGGTGGCTTGGTATATTGGAAGAATTGTTTGGAATATTGTGCGGATTGTTGGAAATGTTCTTGAATCGTGTTTGAATGGTTTTGGATTGGTATTTGAGTGTGCGATCGTTGATATTAGTTTGAATATAAGTAGTTGAATGGAAAATAATGAATGTTGTTGAATTATATAAAGAAGTGTATTTAATGTTAGAATGCGTTGGAATTGAATATTAATGTTGCTAGTTTGGTTGTTGGTGTTGTTGTTGATGAATTTGGCCGAGTTGAAATCTCGGGGTTGGTGTATTTACGGGGAAATGTTGAAATTTCGTAGAATTTGATGTTCGTTTGGAATTGAATTCCTAAGCGTCTTCAACTAATGCCCGATATCTATTGACATTATGTAGACCTTGAAGAGCCGAGACTTGAGTTTGGATTAGCTTAGGAAGCAATCAAGGTATGTAAAGCTTATCCCTCTTTTCTTTTGGCATGTCCTAGACACAAGTAAGCTGTGATATGTTATGAGTCTTGGGGGCAACTCTATTCCGAAGTTCCGAGCAGGTTTATGATTCGTATTTGCTTCTTGATGTTGGCATCCTTAATGTGGTCAAGCTATGGACCGTATGCCTTTTATGCGATTGGATTTGAAATGCTATGTATGCGGTTTGTTCCGAAAGGATCTTGTGTCTTTTGTATGACTAAATTTCAGAAGTTGCATAAAAGGTTTTGTTCCAAAAGAGTTTTGCTCCTAAAGATTTTCGAAATACGAACGTCCGTAACTTTCACGAAGGCTCGGATCGCTTCAATGTTTTCGTATGATTTCATAACGTATAATAGTTTTAACTTTCATAGGCGGGCCCGGATTGGGTTGACGCTCGTTCGTGGGTCCCGCGACTTTTCTATGTTTGGTTTTAACGACCTATTTTTGAAAGAACTTAATATGACTATCTTTCCGACCCCCGAGTATGACTACTTATTTATCCGTCGAGTTTGAGATGAGGATTTTCATGCATATGATTTTGATACGTAACTACGATTTGTAACATAATGATTTTGATACGACCCCCGATTTGTAACTAAAGTTCTGTTTGATCTGTTCCCGAGTGACGCTCGGAGGAAACTGGATTTGACTATTGTGTCGGCTTTTAAATGGTGGTTCGTTTTGATCAACCTATTGAGGTTTTGAAAATGTTTTAAACTGTATTTGGTTACTCACAATTTTGCTCGTGCATTCTGATATTGCCGCTGGGTATTTGGCCGCGGTATATGTGTGATATTGCCGCTGGGTATTTGGCCGCGTGCATATATGTGTGATATTGCCGCCGGGTATTTGGTCGCGTATATGTGTGATAATGCCGCCGGGCATTTGGCCGTGGTGTGTGTGTGTATATGTGTATATGTGATATTACCTCTCTAGCCGGGTTCCCGGCCGCGGTATGTGTGTGTATATGTGTATATGTGATATTACCGGGGTTCCCGGGCCGCGTATGTGTGTGTATGTGTGTAGGTGTGATATTAACCGCTGGATATTTGACCGCAGTATGTGTGTATAGGTGGTATGTGATATGTGATGATTTGATGATATGATATGTGATGATCTGATGATACAATATGATATGTGATATGATGTGTGATAATATGACGGTACGTTTATGATTATTATATTATATATGGATCGGGCCATACGTTCCTCGGCAATCGGTTAATGTCAGCTCATGCGGTATGTTTGATTTTCCATATATACGAGGCCGAAATGTTTATCAAAAGAAAGAAGCATTTTGACATTCTGGTTATCCTATTTGTCTTCTGTACCGCTTATATATGATTTGGAGGTCAGATGTAAGTACCTTGGTATTCGGCTTATTATGCTCGCGTTCAGTGCACTTTACTTCGATTATGACTCCATTTTCTGTATTTCCTGCTTTGCATACTCGGGGATTCCGCACCGACCCCCTTTCGTCGGGGCTGCGTTTCATGCCGCGTGGTACCCACGATGAGTAGATGATGTTAGGCGGAAGACGTTCCAGCCGGATTGGCGAGCTCCATTTCCTCCGGAGTGCCGCTCTAGTCCGAGTGCTTTTGTATGGCATCCGAGATGTTGGTAGAGACTTTGCGTTCCTAAATGTCGTGTGTGTGATATGTCGTTTTGTAAGTGGCTATGTAAGCCGATGTATTATCATGCATTATGTTACGAACTTCATATGTTTAGAGATTTCATACGATGCTAGTTTTATTTGATTTGATAAAAATGAAAGGCATGTTTGTTTTCTGAAAAAATTTCATTATGTGCTTATGTCATGTTTTGCGGGCCCAGTATGTTTATGAGTATTGTGAGTACTATTAATAGGGTTCGCATAGGCCCTAGGTAAGTCGTGCCCATCATGCCCTATTGGAAATTAGGGTGTGACACATATATAATAACGGATGTAGCCGGTAAGGCTATCAAAACATAAGGACACAAACCATACAAACATGACTGTACAGAACTCGCCCACAACCCACACGCTTATGTCTACAGACCTCTAAGAGTCATAACAGAACCATATGACGGGACAGGGCCCCGCCGTACCCGTGAACAAACATATATATACAAATAGCTGAAGTATCTGTACCCAAAAGTGTAGGCTCCGGATCAAGGGAGCTCTCCGAACAGCGGAATGGATGCCCTACGCTGACGAACCACCAGAATGTACACAGCGTACGCGCGCGCGGTACGAACGCAGCCCCCGAAGAAAGGGGGTACGGAATGTGTACCGAGTATGTAAAGCATGGAATACGGGAAACGAGATCATAACCGAAATGAGGAGCACAGAAATGAGCATGATAGTCGAATACCGAAGTACGTGCATCCGTAATACAAATAGTGCATAGAAGTACGTAAGACGGATATAATAATCGAATGCTCAAAATACTTAGCTTTCTCTTGAAGAACGTTTCTATCTCATATGTATATAAAATAGAACATATCATAGTAGCCGACATTGGTGATGTGGGATTCGCCTAAACCAATGTGGGATTCGCCTAAACCAATGAGATTGCCTAAACCGGCCATGTGGAATGTTTCCCCACCGGGTTTGCCCCACCACCGGCTCTAAAACCAACAGATCATATTTCAGAATACATGTATATATATCATATCATCACATTAAACAGAATCATCATATTATCATATCATCAGACTAAAAAGAATCGTCATATTGTCATATCATATACCCTATGCGGTCCGTAATAGGACCCGGTGGACGGAACGTGGTCGCCCCTCCTGCCTTGGGCGCCACAACTCATCATACTTCGGAAGTTTTCAGATCTCCGTATCTCCATCACACATCATAAATCAGAATCACATCATTTTTCAGAACTCATCATACTTCGTATCATATTATGTATCAGACGCTCATCATACTTCAGAAGCTCATCATACTTCGAATTGTGCGCACGATAGTAACCGGCCCGGGACTCGGCGAAGGAAGTAATAATAGTGTGCACGAGCAGAATCGTAGGATCTATATGCAATTCAAAAAATCTATAACCATATGCAATGCAACATTTACAAAAGCTTAATAAATTAATCAAAGCAATTCATTACTTACAAATTAATGCAATAATCCAGACGCGTTTCTTCCGAATGCCACTCGGGCACATATCAAACCGAACCTTAAGGATCATAACTTCATATCGGAATTATATACATAGCAATTCTCATTTCAAACCTGTTACATAAAATAGGTAATCATATTCGGGGGTTCAAGATAATTACATTAAGTCTTTTCAAAAATCGTTAAGCCTAAGCATAGAAAAGTATCGTGCGACCACGGACGGGCATCCGCCCCGGCCGAGCCCGCCTATGAAAGTTGGGGGATATTATGCCTTATGGAATCACCTATGAAGGTTTCGGGGCGATCCGAGCTCGTCTACAAAAGTTACGGGAGTTCGTAGTTACGAAACCCCTTTAAGGACACAATTCTTTTTAGAACATTTAAAACTCATTCATATCAAAACATAAGAACTTTGGATTGTCTACATTAGGAGAATTAACTTTAAGAAGCGAAGAAGAAATGCATATAAGCTCGGATCTTAAGAGTGGAGTTCCCCGAGGTTCGTATGATATTCACCTTACGTCTAAGACATGCCAAAGAAAGAAAGAGGAAGCCTTACATACCTTGGCCGCTCCTTAAGCTAATCCAAACTCAGGCCTCGGCTCTCCAAAGTCTACACGACGTCAATAAATATTAACCATTAGCTATAAGTATTTAGGAATTTCAATTCCAAACCATTACCCAATTCTACAGAAATTTGGGCAGCACTTCCCCTATACATACAACAACCCCAAGAATTCCACTCGGCCAATTCTTCAACAACAACACCAACAACCATTCTAATGATATTAATAATCAATTCAAAACGCAATATAACGCTAATAATCCTCCTCCACATATCTCGACAACATGCCAATTATGGTCAATTCAACTTCACATATTCAAAACCATCCAAATAACATTTAAGAACACTTTAAACAACTTGCACAATGACTCAAACTCTCCAACAAAAAGCATCACTCTACCCGAAAACCTCTCAACCCAACAACACCACATGAACACGTTCCTTTCCTTCCAAATTCATAAACTACACCACCGAACCACACTTTAACAACATTATTCTTACAAATTCAAGAAACTACATTAAGGTCACATTAAGCTTCAAATCAGTCCACACGGTTTTAATCTTCAACTTGGATCATTATACTTCATTTTACATCATAAAATTCATATCGACGACAACCAAATACTAGACAACATTAGCTCATTCATTACACACCAATTAGCCCTTAGTCACGGCCCAATATCAACATAGATAATCTCATGGATTTCATTCATTTTCTACACATTACAACAACACACAAACATGTTAAATTCAATTAGCTCACCACCCTTACACAACATCACACATACACACGCCAAACACACCCACACGGCCACAACTTCAACTTCCATATTTCCATGATTTTCATTCATTTCACACTTAATAACATACATAAACCATGCATAGTATATAAAAATAGATTAAAACATACCTCTCTCCCAACTTCTTTCAAGTTAGCCTTGTTCTTGCAAGAATAAGAGCTTTGCTTGTTCTAACAACTTTCTCATGTTAAAGAGCACCCTTCAATTGGTAGGAAAACTAGAAGAAATTATTTTTTTTGAATCAATTTTTGGACTTCACTCTTCCATGGTCTTGGCCGAATGGCCCTTCAAGTTTTTCTCTCCCACTTTCTTGAAATTTCTAGAGGTAAAATGATGAAACATGAATTAATTTGTCATCTTGGTACACTTCTATAACTCATCCATGTGGCCATGGGCCACACCTTAGGTGGCCGGCCACATGGCCATTTTTTTCATGAAATAACAACTTTCAAAAAGTTCACTTTTAGCCCCAAATTTTTCATAAGATGTCTAACTTCCCATAATCCAATTTTAATCCCAAACTCCATAATATCTCATGCCAATAAAATCATAGGCAACTCATGCCTTGAAATATATCATGGTTAAAAATCTCTACTTCGTGTCCCGAACTAGTCTTGTCCCTAACTTTCCGTAACTAACTCGGAATGTCCCGACGTACAAAAATGCGGGATATAACATCCTTCCCCCCTTTAGAACATTCGTCCTCGAATGCTCAACCAACCTTACGAGGTCTTATAAGGATCTCGGGGGTTACCTTTATTACTATAGTTTGAAGTCTTAACTATCACTTACTTCCTTCTTCTCCATTTTCTCTTTAGTTGTTCAAGTCTTCACTTTTTCGTTATTGCTCGCCGTAGTACCTTAACACACGCCACATCTTCGTACGCAACTTTCTTGCCCTACGAACAATACAATAAAGTCCAATACTTTTCGGGCTAAATTTTCCAAGTTATCGCTTTACCCGCATCTTGCTCCTAACCTTCTCGGTTACACCGATGTTGTCATTGTTACGTGAATACACGAAAGAGCCCAAATTAGCCCAAGACGTATCTTAACGTCACTTTACTGACCCTTATGTCCTATCTTGTCCTTCCTTAACATATTCGGGACCTCGTAACCATCTCGTCTTTGTCATGCCCTATTTTTAACGGATTAAAACTAGTTCACAACTTATGACTATGTTTCCTCTGGTTTTGTAAAATTTTCAGAGTCGCCACCTAATTTTAGGGAATATTAGGAAACCATCTGTAAAAATGTAGACTCCATTTTTTAGTCTTTGAAACCTATGAGATTCTAGGTAAGGGTTTTATTTACCCCGAGGGGAAGGTGCTAGGCATCCTCGTAGAGTCAGTCCGAGACGATCTTTAAACTTAGCTTAATTAATACTAGAAGGGGATTATTCATCTATTTCTTATTTTTATTATACCTGTCTTTAAAGAATTGCGGAAAAGAAAACTACTCTATCAAAACTATTTGTATATATAAAATAAATAAAAATAATAATAATAAAAGGGGTTTTTAAAGTAATTATGACTACGCGAGCGAATGTGTATTTGTAAAGGAATTAGTTAATGCTGATGTGTGCGTGAGAAAAATATGTATGATAATTATTTTTTATAAGTATGGTATGTATAATATAGAATAAAGAGGGGAATATATGTGTATATATATATATATATATATATATATATATATATATATATATATATATATATATATATATTCATATAAGCAAAATAGTGTATATGTATACGCATATATATATAAATTATAAGAACGTGACGTATGTAAATATGCTCATTGTAAAGGAGAGTAATAATACGAGTTGTAAAATTATATGTGCTAGGCATGTATATTAAAAAAAAGTACGTGTGTAATTTTTAAAGATTAGGTATAAATACGGTAATTGTATATAAAGACAGTGTACATAACGTAGGGTATGAACATACGAATTTTTTATGAGAACATAATATGTACATGGGGTATGTCTGTCATATGTAAAATAGTATGAATAGGTGTACTTTTATAAATATTCATGAAAAGTACAGTAATATGTATAAGTATTCGTGATAGATATAAGCACACACATAGCGTCACGATGATTGGATGGTTTAATAAAAGAGAGATTATATACATACATATATAGGAAAAATAGAGTATGTACCTTGTAGCTTTCGTAATATAATTTCCTCATTTAAACTTAATGAACCTAACCTGTTCAATGTGTTAGCAT
>NW_026713765.1:0-26435 GCF_029784015.1 Lycium ferocissimum | reverse complement strand
CTCTGTGGTACTCTTTTGTGTACATATTTTCGGGCACGACAGTACTCGGCCCTTCCTATGTATATGTGTACTATGATTAGAGGCTCGTAGACAGATATGTACAGTACTGTTTTGTACTCCCGACTGTTCCCGTCGCTGTATAGTATGATTGTAAAGCTTATTAGTCTATGTTCATATTTGTGCTATCTATGCTATTGCTAGTTGAAAAAAAAAAAAAAAACGGCGTAGTTCATATGTGCAGTAAGAGTCAGCGGGTTCGCTCGGCTCCGATTATGGGGTCGGGTGCCCATCACACCCTAGTAGGATCGGGGTGTGACAATTTCTCTCACCCACTTCCCCCTTAAGGGTGTACTTATACCATTATCCGTTTATATTCTGCTCTATGTCCCTATTCCCAATCTCAAATCCATCTGATCCTTTTTCCAATTCATTTGGTACTGTACCATATCCATGTCTTTTCCTTATAATCTATAACTTTGATTATCCACGTATGAAACCTTGATAAAATCACGGAGCGATGAGAGCCTTTCTATATATACTATAAAATCTCATATGGTAATCTGTACTCGAGTAATGTAATCAATGTAGCAACTCATCCAAGGCCACATTCCACTTACTCCAATCAATAATTAATTAGTACTTGTAGTCGTTCCAAATTCTTGATTAGATAGCACCTATATTCTGATGACAAGTGTCCAAAGTTCTCTTATAATATTATCTTTATCCCAACCTATATCATCTGTTTCCCTTAATAAATTTACAATACATTATTTTTTTTCTCGAGCCTACAGCCCTTGTCCTTTAAGGATTCCACTATTTTCGAGGTGAAGTCGTGTACACGCAGTACTCCTTATGCCTTATGCCCTTTTTCCCTTGTTGTGTGCTCAGTACTGACTTCTAACTTACTCAAAATCATATCAAGTTCATCTAAATGACAATCTTATTTTATAACCTTGTCGTTGTACTATACCCTCAAGTTCATAACTATATATTTCCCTTTCGTTCCATACTCATACTCAATTAATTATGTCTATCTTTTATTCTGTGCACGAGGAATCTTATGCTGCATCTGTATCCTTCTGAAAACATCACCTCTGCATAACCCCCCTCTCATTTTCAAAAATGTATTTCGTTCATCCCTGTTTGCTCTTATCATACTAGACACTTCCTAGCACTCATTCTACCTCGTTGCTTATCTTTCTATAACTTGGTCTTTCACAGTTCCGTCACTTATAGTACTCGTGTTCTCGGATACACATGTCATAACCTATTACTACACTGTTATCTCGCTTTCTTCTTATTTCCTTCTTTCACTTACTCTTTCTTTTCTTGTACTTGCTATCATTTCCGTTATTATATAACCCTTATTCTAAACTTTCCCGACAGAACTTGATAAGCCTTCCTTATTCGTTCTATAGCTCGCTTTTTCGTTTCACACTTACCTTTATATTCTAGTCACATGGATCACGTCATATCTTTGGCCACTTCCTCACTAGGCTTTACTTATTTTCATAACAATCCTTATTATATTCTCATTATATCCCGGTCGTATTCAATCCTATAGTGTAACACTTCTTAACCTTATTCACGATTCTTACTATGGGTTGATTACACTCAGTGGAGTAAGCGTAATTAACATTTTACCTTCCTTGGTCAATCTTATCCTTAATATCTCACAAGCTGTCTTATCAATACATTCATATCCGTCACAATTCTTTTTCCTCTGTACTCTTGTCTCAATCATACTATTACTTCCTTTAACTATAAGCTCGTCATAATTTATCCCTGCTTATCAATTCAGTTGGTGTCTTAATATAACACTCTATTAAGATTTGCCAGCCTTTTCTAAATCATCTCTTAGTATCACAAGCCCTTTTCAAATTCTTCTTTTTACCATATCGATATCGACCTCTTAATTGCTATTACTATCAATTCAGCAGTTAACTTATTTCTCGAGGTCAGTCATACTCGCAACTTAGTATAATCCTATCATTACTATTGACACGACCTTTCTAGATATATTACAAACCTATATCTCATTCTCTCTTATTTCTAGAAAAATTTTGGCAAAGTTTCCTCTGTATTTCTTACTATCTCAAAACCTGCAAGCAGGAAATACCAATAATGCCTCACAGGGCCAACACACACACACACACACACACACACACACACACATATATATATATATATATATCATATTATGCCATAGCCACACAGGGCTCCCAATATCAACAACAGTATGAAAATGATGAACTTACCTCGTATGTCCAACTCAAACTGCACCTGCTACACTTTCCTGTTTACTTTCCCTTTCAATCTTCAAATTTGCATTTCGATCATACCTTTAAATGCCTTGCCTGACATACATCTTTTGTACCGTTGTTTACCTGCGTACTCTTGTAACTTCCAATATCATCAGTCGCTTTCTTCTGTCGGTACCGTTCTTCTACTGAAATCAAGGGTTAGTATAAGGAATCTCATTTCCTATGTCTTGGCTCTATCGCACGATATTAGATATGAAAGAAAGATAACATTCTAAATGTCCTGTAGCTTCCTGTTTATAGATGTGGTGCACAACACACCGATAAACAAGACTCTACTAGACACGGTCTGTAGACACTCCGAGGATGAACTGCTCTGATACTACTTTTATCACGACCCAACCCCGTAGGCCTTGACTAGTGCCCGAGCTGGACAATCGTATACCTATATGTTAGACATAATCAAACTGAAGCTAAACATCATATAGAAACTTTGTGAAAACATACGTCATCTCAAAACGTCACATACATATATCAAGGTAACTCCGTCTCTGAGAGTCACAACCAATCAAAAGATATCGTAATACACAAGCCGACAAGGCTGCCACAATGTACGGGAACATCTCCAAACATATACGCAAGCCGACAAGGCTTCCACTACATACAACATCCCAAAATATATATATACGCAAGCCGACAAGGCCGCCACTACGTACGGAAATGTCCCAAATAAGTCATATAGATACAACTGGACAACATCTATATACAACCCACACATATGTCTACAGACCTCTAAAAGTATCATTAGTAAAATATGATGGGACAGGGCCCCGCCGTACCCCTGGATAAATATATACATATATCAGAAGATCTGTGCCAAAAGTCTAGACTCCGGAACAACGAAGCACTCCAAGACAAACGAGTAGAAATCCTAAGTCAAGGTTCACCAAAGCGGTATCCGTACCTGCGGGCATGAAACGCAGCCCCCCGAAGAAAGGGGGTCAGTACGAGATATGTACTGAGTATATAAAGCATGAATGTTATATCCCGTATTTTGTACGTCGGGATATTCCGAGTTAAGTGTGGAGAGATAAGAATAAGGTTATTTTCCGACTTTGTTTAAGGCATAAGTCGCTTGTGATTTTATTGGTATGGAATATTAAGGAGTTTGAGGTTGAAAGTGAATTATGGAAAGTTAGACATTTCATGAAAATTTGGGGCCAAAAGTGAAGTTTGGAAACTTAATTTTCATGAAAAATAGGCCATGTGGCCGTGCAAGGTGGTGTGGGGGTGTGGCCCACATGGATTAATTATATAAGTAGTATAAGATGACTAATTAATCATCTTCCAACACTTGAGAAAATTCAAGAAGTTTGGAGAAAAGAAAGAAGGAGACATTCGGCCATGCTTGGCCGAAATCCATGTCCAATAATTGTGATAAAAAAAAAATATTTCTCCTAGCTTTTCTACTAATTGGAAGGTCCTTATTAACATGGGATAGTTGTTAGAGCAAGCAAACTCTTCATTTTTGTGGAACACAATCCTAGGTGAGAGTGAGAAGTCAAGTGGAGGAAGGTAAAGTTCAATCCTTATTTTCATATGTTATGCATGGTTTGTACATGTTGTAGTATGTGAAAATGAATGGAAAGCATGAAATCTTACAAGTGGAAGTTGAACCGTGGGTGGTGGACTTGGCCGTGTATGTGTGTGTTGTGTAAAAGTGATGAGTTAATTTTATTTAGCATGTTTGGTTGTTGTTGTTATGTATTTTATGATGAGAATGAAAGTTTAATGACTCAAGTGGAAATTGCAATTGTTTGTGGGCTGATTTAGAACCTAAAGTGATTCTAATATAGTTTCTTGTATTTATGATAACAATGTTGTCAATGTGTGGATTGTTGATGTAGTTTATGAGTTTTGGAAGAAAGAAATATATTAAAGTTGTTCATGTTGAGTTGCGAAGGTTTCGGGTTCCATGGTGCATTGGTTGGTGATTTGAATGTTTTGCGGATTTTTTGAAATGTTCTTGAATCATGTTTGAATGGTTTCGGATTAGTACTTGAACATGTGATCGTCGATGTTGGTTTGAATATATGTAGTTGGATTGAATATAAATGAATGTCGTCGAATTATGTAGAAAGGAGTTATTAATGTTAGAATGCGTTTGAAATTAATTGTTGATGTCGTTTATGTGGTTGTTGGAATTGTTGTTGAAGATTTGGCCAAGTTGAATTCTCGGGGATGTTGAGTTTACAGGGGAAATGCTACCCGAATTTCTGTAAATAAAGCGATAGCTTGGAATTGAACTCTTAAGTACTTATGGCTAATGTTTGGTACTTAATGACCTTATTGTAGATTTTGAGTAGTCGAGACTCAAGGTTGGATTAGCGTAGGAAGTGGATAAGGTATGTGAAGCTCACCTTTCTTTCTTTTGGCATGTCCTAGTTGTAATTAGGCTATGACACGAGCCTCGAGGTAACTCCATTCTTAAGTTCCGAGCATGTTTATGATTCATATTTTCTTATTGATGTTGGCGGCCTTAATATGGTCAAGTTATGGTCTTTATGTCTTTGATATGATTGAATTTAAAATGTTGTATGAACGGTTTTGTTTCCAAAAGATCCTATGTCTAAAAATGTCCGTAACTTTCATGGATAGAACCGGATTGCTTTGAAACGTTCGTAGGAAGTTCTGTGACATATAATGATTTTAACTTTCATGGGCGGGCCCGGATGGGTTGATGCATATCCGTGGTTCCCGAGATTTTCCGTTGTATTGTCCTAACGACTTGTTTTTGAAAGAACTTAACATGATTTCTGTTTTAACTCTCGAGCGTCGACTACTTATGTATCCATTTAGTCCGTTATGATGATTTATGTGCATTTGGTTTCTCACTACTCTGCTCGTGCAAAGCTCAATATGTCCTTCACTGCGTCCCGGGCCAGGGCATGTATTCGTGCAACTCCACTGCATTATTCACCGCGTCCCTCACTAGAGGGCCGGGCACGTTATATATATATATATATATATATATATATATATATATATATATATATATATATATATATGATATGATGATATGGGGGAGGTGTCCAGGATGGCATATGATGACTTCATTCACCGCGTCCCTCACGAGAGGGCCGGGGCACGTTATATGTATATGCATCTGATGATTTTACTTACCGCGTCCCTCACTAGAGGGCCGGGGCACGTTATATCTATACATGTGTACAAGATGATTTTCTAAGTATGTTTCATAGTTCTATAATGAATTTGACATGATGTTGACACGCATGATTTATGTTTCAAAGGCAAGTCTTACGATTTTCGGTACTCCTTATTTCAGTACAATTTTGTTTACTGTATTTCATGCTTTACATACTCAGTACATATTCCGTACTGACCTCCTTTCTCTGGGGGCTGCGTTTCATGCCGTGCAGGTACACCCAGGTGAGCTGAAGACATTAGTAGAAGAGGTTCCAGCTGGATTGGCGAGCTCCACTTCTTCCGGGTGCTGCCGAGTCAGAGTGTTATGTTACGACAGTTTGTTCCATGTTAGAGACTTTGCAGACAGGATTGTGTATAGTATATGTCGGTACGTGTAAACGGCTCCATAAGCCGGTGTATCGTTATGCATTATGTCACAGTTTTCTTATGGTTACAGATTTTATTTGAGTTCAGTAAGATCAAAAGCATGTTTTGTAAAGTTTGGGTATGTTTTCATTGTACGACTTAAGGGCCCAGTCTAGTATGAGTATGGATGTCACGAGAGTCAGCGGGTTCGCTCGGCCCTAGGCAAGGGCCGGGTGCCCATCACACCCTATCGGATTAAGGGTGTGACAATGAAATACAGTAAGAAAGATCATAACTGAAGTAGGGATTCCAGGAGACAAGTATAATAGCCAAGAAGTCACCGTACCTGTGCCTTACGAATGAAATCATGCATATCATTATCATATACCGTACCCGGCCCATTATGGGACTCGGTGAATAAAGTCGTGTACACGTATACCGTACCCGGCCCATCATGGGACTCGGTGTCATAATCATATCATCGTATCATCATGTCATCATATCATCATATCATCATATAGCGTACCCGGCCCTCTAGTGAGGGACTCGGTGGATAATGTAGTAAAATGTGCATGATAACATACCCGGCCCAGGACTTGGTGAATGATACAATAATGGCATGGACGAGTAGAATATCATGAGCAACCATATGCAACTATCATCTGAGACTCAATAGAATAAGTAGAATAAGCTAACACTCGAGTATCCAAGGCGATAGTCATGTTAAGTACTCTTTGAATGTCATTATGAACTATATCAAATAGAGCCTCAGGAATCATAGACATGTATCAAGATAATGTGAAATGGCTTATGGAATCAGAGACATTAGTCATCATAGAGCCTTTAGGAACAAGAACTTATACATCCGACTACTATCCGATATATAGAAGGCTCGAGGGGCAGTAGCTCAATTGCTTTAAGAGTTTTAACATCAAGAAGTGAATAAGAATCATGAATCACACTCGGAACTTATGAATGGAATTACCCCAAGGTTCATATCATACGTCACTTATATCTAAGATATGCCAAAAGAAATAAGGGATAGCTTTACATACCTTATCCGCTCCAAGCTAACCATAAATCAGATCCCGGGCTTCCCAATCTACAACAACATTATTGATATCAAGTATTAACTATAGCGCGCTCAAAATCCAAAGCCTAAGCTAGCACGTTACTTAACAAAATTCGGACAGCATTTCTCCTGAAAACTTAATAATCCTCGAGATTCCAATTCAGCCAAAACATCAATCAAAATACCAACAACAACACTACCAACAATTTCATATCAAACTAGAATTAAATCCATTCTTAAATCACTTTCCAAAACAGCCGAATATACATTCCTATACCGATGCTTGTATATACTTCTTTATTTTCGTATATACATAGTATAACAACAAACACAATGACAACAACTACAGCCAATCCCACGATATTCCAGCCCACAAAACAATTCATAACAACCACCAAATAGCCCATATGATAACAACAATAATTTATCCGATTTCCCGCAATTAATTTCGTAGTTCCCACGTCACCATTTAGCTATACCGGGATGAATTTAAATATATCTAGTAGAGGAGAATTATTACCTCATATGCCAAAAAATAATCTTCTTCCACCTTACTTCACTTCAAAGAAAGCCCGGATTTAACAACGCCATAAAACAAAACAATGAGATTGAAGCGGTGCGTAAAACCCGTATGTTTGTTCTTCATATTTTGTTAAGGATCATTGTTGCTACCTCAGTACCTCCTAAGAAAATTCAAGTAAAAAGAGAGGAAATCTGTACGTATAGCCTCTAAATATATTGAAATGTTGCTGCAAATAAATGCTATTCATTTGAAAAGCTAATAAGAAAAGATCCCAAGTTTATTATAACCCTCTTGGTGGGGTAGGGAGGGTCCACATTACTTAACTAATTAATAGTTTGTGCCATGGTCCCCAATACGTGTCCACCATCGATTCCTTATATGGAATTAGTCATACATAGCTTTGTGCCATGGTCCCACGTGGATGACAAATGTAAGACTTATCTTCTCATTCCTTTTTAATCAAATCATTTTGTCTCCAACGACAATTGGTAATTTATTCCTTGTTCCCAATTCACTTAAATACTAATTACTTTTAACACACATTATATACTCATTATCATAATCATGAGATATAGCACTAGTCAATAGTCCCTTTTTCCACACATAAAATATTACTTTCAATCATCACCATCACATTTTTTTTGTCTTAAATCATTTCGGGACTCTATTCCTTGTATACACCGAGTTCTTGATTTTCATGCTTGAATATGACCAAATCCTACGACCTCAATAAAATCGCTCATGTTGGACGGTTCAATCTCTAGTCCAAAAATATGGGATATTATAGCTTGGACCGTATTTCATTCAAATAATTTCAAACCTCGACGAAACTTATTTTCTTTGATTTGTTTAACTTCTAATATTTACAACACATCTGTACCATCACTCTAACCACCTATAAGCTTGGGGGATAACCTCGTTTCCATTACTAATATCATTTAACTCGTACGCTTTCCAACGCATGAAAACACGGGATGTAACAAGCAGCCCTCTTGACATGTGTCCCCACTCAACCAAGCACCAATCAGATTCAGCCATATCTTAGTGGGGCCCACTTAGTGGTCTAATTAGGCTAATTAATCATTAATCCCCACTAATATTTTCACACTAATAATCTGATCGTGGTTAATTAATTTCCCCACTTCACTAATGTTTCTATACTAATTGTAATTAATAAGCAAACCGTGCATTAGTAAAATGGGGATTAGAAAGTCCTTGTCTCATATCTCAAAAATAATCTTGTCCTTGAACTTATGTCGATTAGCTTACGAATAATCCAACGTACAAAAATACGGGATATAACAATGTCATTCGGATTAACGAATGCACCAACAGCTTTCATGGACCTTATGAATACGGTTTTTAAGCCTTATCTTTATTCGTCATTATCTTCATTGATGACATTTTGGTGTATTCCCTAAGTGAGGCTGATCATTCAAAACATCTCAGAATAGTGTTGCAGACACTTAAGGATCGCGAGCTTTTAGCAAAATATTCAAAGTGTGAGTTTTGGCTTAAGCCAGTGGCGTTCTTAGGCCATGTGCTTTCAGGTGAAGGTGTTGAGGTTGATTTTCAGAAAATTGATGCTGTTAAGAATTGGCCCAGACCCACCTCTGCATCAGATATCAGAAGTTTCTTGGGTCTTGCAGGCTATTATAGATGTTTTGTAGGGGGACTTTCCTCTGTCTGCTTAAATTTCGTTGACTAAGTTGACTCAGAAGAAGGTCAAATTTCAGTGGTCAGATGCATGTGAGCAGAGTTTTGAAGAGTTGAAGAAGAGGCTAACTTCTGCACCAGTTTTGACGCTACCAGAAGAAATTGAAGGATTCGTAGTTTATTGTGATGCCTCGAGAGTTGGTCTTGGATGTGTCATAATGCAGCATGGTAAGGTTGTCGCTTATGCATCTAGACAGCTTAAGGCTCACGAGAAGAATTATCCGACTCATGATTTAGAGTTTGCAGCTGTGGTTTTTGCATTTAAAATATGGCGTCATTATTTATATGGAGTGTATGTAGATATTTTTACTGACCACAAAAGCTTGCAATATATTTTCAAGCAGTTTGAATTGAACTTTAGACAGAGAAGATGGCTTGAATTGTTGAAAGACTACAATATAGATATTCTCTATCATTTAGGGAAGGCGAATGTTGTAGCTGATGCTCTTAGTCAGCGTTCCATTGGAAGTTTAGCTCACATTGAGGCAGATAAACTAACTATGACCAAGGAAGTTCATCGTTTAGCTAATCTAGGATTCGATTCTTGGACTCCGAAGATGGTGGCGTTGTTAGTCAAAACTGAGCTCATTCCTCCTTACTACTTGTCACAGCTAAAAAAGGGTATTCACAAGCATAAGACAACAACTTTTGAACAAGGGGAGATGATGGTACCTTGAGGTACCGAGGTAGATTATGTGTTCCGGATGTAGATGGGCTTAGAGAGTGAATTATGTTAGAAGCTCACAATTCAAGGTATTCCATTCATCTAGGATCCACTAAGATGTATCATGATCTTAAAGAGATTTTATTCGTGGAATGATATGAAAGAGAATGTAGCAGATTTTGTGACTAAGTGACGGAATTGTCAGCAAGTGAAAGCCGAACACCAGAGGCCTAGTGGGTCGGCTCAAAATATTGATATTCCTGTTTGGAAATGGGAGATGATAAACATGGACTTTATAACAGGTCTACCTCGTTCATCCCGTAGACATGATTCAATTTAGGTGATTGTGGACTGACTTACTAAGTCAACACACTTTTTGCCAGTCAAGACACAGATTCAGCAGAAGATTATGCTAAGTTGTATATTCGAGAGATTGACAGATTGCATGGGACTCCTTTGTCTATTATTTCAGATCGTGGTGCTCAGTTCACGACGAACTTTTAGAGATCCTTTCAGAAAGGATTGGGTACCAAGGTAAATATTTGCACAGCTTTTCATCCTCAGAAAAATGGACAGGCAGAGCGCACTATTCAGACTCTTGAGGATATGGTGAGGGCATGTGTCCTTGATTTCAATGGTAACTGGGATGATTATTTACCTCTCATTGAATTTGCTTATCATAGCAGTTATCATACTAGTATTGGGATGGCACCGTTTGAAGCTCTGTACTGGCGAAGGTGTAGATCACCTATTGGGTGGTTCGAAGTTGGTGAAGCAGAATTGTTCGGACCAGATTTGGTCTATCAAGCTATGGAGAAAGTCAATTTAATTCAAGAGCGTTTGAGAACGGCTCTGAGTCGCCAGATGTCTTACACAAATGTGAGGCGAAGGAACTTAGAGTTTCAAGTTGATGATTGGGCATTCCTTAAGGTTTCACCTATAAAGGGTGTCATGAGATTTAGAAAGAAAGGGAAGCTTAGTCCCAAATATATTGGACCTTACAGAATCCTGCGAAGGGTTGGGCAAGTAGCTTATGAGCTTGAATTGCCATAAGAGTTAGCTGCTTCTCATCCAGGATTCCATGTGTCTATGTTGAGGAAGTGTATGGGAGACCCGTCGTTGGTTGTTCCTGCTGATGCTATAATGGTTAAGGATTGTTTGACTTATGAAGAAATCCCCGTAGCCATACTTGATCGTCAGGTTCGCAAATTGAGGACTAAGGAAGTTGCCTCAGTAAAAGCTTTATGGAAGAGTCAGAAAGTTGAAGAAGCTACATGGGAAGCCAAAGAAGATATGAAATCCAAGTATTCGTACTTGTTTGAGGAACCAGCAGAGAATGTTCAAGGTAACTAACCTCCATATCCATGTCATGTCCCTTACGTATTCATGTCTCATATTTCGCGTTCACGTTCACGTATTCAGTATTCATGTTTTCATATAACCATGTCATGCCAGCTCAGTCCCCATGTTTCATGTCATGTTTTCTTCACACTCATGTACTCAGGCCACGTCCTGTCCCATTCTTAACCAAGACCCATCATTCGTGGACGAATAATCCTAAGGGGAGGATAATGTAACATCCTGTATATCCGAGTTACGGGTCAATGTATGAAACTAGTATAAAGATGATATTTTAGCTATATGAAGACATTCAGGATGAATTCGGGTGGTAAACAGTCATTTTGAAGTCAAACCAAAAAGTGAAGTTCTTAAGGCCTTCTAAATTCGTCTAAGTCTGAGACAATCTGTACTAATGGCTATTTTTCGGGTAGTTACGTTACGAATTTGAGACAACTCAAAACATAAAGGTTGTAGGCCTTTGAAATACCTTTCCAACCATATATTATGGAACTCTAACAGAGCTCTGTGATAGAAGTTATGCCCGTTTTACTGGACGCTATGCAGTCTGCGCGAAGTACCCTTCAGGTCCGCGATCGCGCACCAGAGGCAGTGTTACTGCCTTCACTATAGGATCATCTGCACCAAGTGGGCCTCTAGCTATGTTGCCGTGCACCGAACATGATGTTTTAAAAGCCTAACTTCGTTATATTCATTCCCACTTAGCTTTAAACTAATTTTTCTAAGGAGAACCCTAAAGAAGTCTCCCAAGTCCTAAGGACGAAGCTCTTCTCTCCCAACCTTCAAGATACTTTAAGTTAAGCCTATTCCATGCATTCCAAGTCAATTCCAACATACGTTCAGGATTATTAAGTAGAAATTCAACATTCTTAACCTAGGGTTTTTAAGAAAACTCAACTAATGGAATTCAAGGTTAAGCTTTGGGATTCTTCTTCAAAGCTCAGATTTTTATTACCAGTTTGAAGCATTACCAGGTATGTAGGGCTTCTATCTATGTGTGGGAACATTGTTATATCCCGTATTTTGTACGTTGGAATATTTTTAAGTTGGTTGCGACGAGTTATGGACAAGGCTATTTTTTTTCCGACCTTGCCTTAAGGCATAAGTTGCTTATGAATTTATTGGCATGGAATATTAAGGAAAATTTGGGGTTAAAAGTTAATTTAGGAAAGTTGGCATTTCATGAAATAATGGCCAAGTTGGCCGTGTGGTGTGAGTGGGGCACCACCCATGGCTTGGCTAATTTTAATTCATCCAAGCCATGTGTGGGCCATGGGACACATGGATGACTTATATATGAGCATATTGGATGACTTATTAATCACATTCTTCATACTTTCAAACCCTAGAAAATTCAAGAAACTTGGAGAAAAATAAAGAGAGGCCATTCGGCCATGGAACCGAGAATTTGAGCCCTCAAATCTTGATTAAAAAAATATATATATATATATTTTCTTCTAGCAGTTCCAACCAATTGGAAGGTCCTTATTAACGTGCTCAAAAATTTACAATCATGTTGTTGCTTCATAATTTAAACTCACGTTGACAGCATTATATTTCGTATTTTTGTACGTCGGATTATTCGCAAGCTGAGGTGGGGCCCACACATTGAGATTTTTTGGGACATGCGACAATTTATATGAATCTCATATGTGAAGTTAAACATAACTCAAGAAGGACCCTTGAGCCAAATCAAAGTGGAATTCCTCCAAGCAAATATTTTTAAGTAACGTTTTCGGGTGATCTGACTTCGAAGGGCAGAAACGGTATTATAAGTTTGGAATTTGGAAAAATACCAAAGATAGAAGTTGTAGATAATTGAATTAGATTTCCAACCATAGGACTTGGGTCCACAGGTGACATTGGGATAAGGAGATATGGACGTTTTAAGGCGAAAAGGTCAGTGGGCTAGGCCCAAACCGGGCCCAATCGGGTTAGGCCCATGACCCATGCCTATTTAAGTGAAATTTCGGCCCTTTCCTCTCATTTTTCAGACCAAGAACACCAGAAAACTCTGGAAGAGAGAGAGAAGAGCCTTGGAGAGAAGAAAAACCAATTTTGACTAAAATCGAGCCCCGAATTCCGAAGCCCATGAAGAGAAAAGTGTTGTACGTCGCGTTGTCTTCAATTTGAGCTAAAAATCAACCAAGGAGAAGAGTGATGACGTGGGGGCTGCATGCTTAAGGTATGAATACGGTTCCTTTTCATTGTTAACGAGTTTATTTAGAATTTTAACGGATTAGCACGGAGGGAATAGTTTGATAAATTCGTTTGTTGGTGTTGTGAATTATGAAAGGAGATTTGAAGAGAATTTTGGATGAAAATAAATGTAATTACCTTGTAAAATGTGAAGGCTATTGTTATTGATGTTGTTCGTATGAATTTCGACTCCTTTACGGAAATAAAATTATTAAATAGTTATATCGCAAAATTTGGTTGGTTGAGAAATTTAGAAAACGGTTAATAGGGCTATTTTATGGCATACGTCGGTATTGGAAATGATGTTAATACTATTGGTATTATTGTTGGTGTTGTTGGTTACTGAATTGAGAATTCGGGCTAGGCATATAAATAGGGGAAATGCTGCCCAAATTTCTGTAGACAAATGCTTACTTAGGATTGAATTCCTAAGTGCCTATAGCTAATGTTTGGTATTTATTGACGTATTGTAGATCTTGGGGAGCCCGAGACTTGAGTTTGGATTAGCCTAGGAAGCGGACGAGGTATGTAAAGCTTAACCTTTCTTTCTTTTGGCATGTCTTAGTGTAAGTAAGCTATGACACGATTCTCGGGGTAACTCTATTCCTATGATCCGGGCATGTTACGATTCTTATCCGTCTCTTAATGTTAGCATTCTTAATGTGGTAGAACTATGGTTTTCAGGTCTTTGTATGATTGAATCCAAATGTGGTACTAAGAGTTTTCCTCCAAAAGGATTTTTATGTTGAAAATGTCCGTAACTTTCATAGACGGAACCGGATTGCTTTGATATGCTCGCAAATGATTCTATAACGTGTAATGACGTTAACTTTCATGGGCGGGCCCGGATTGATTTGATGCATATCCGTGGTCCCCGAGATTTTCCTTTGTATAGTCCTAACGACTTTTTTTTTAATGAACTTAATATGATTTTCGTTTTAACTCTCGAGCGCCGACTACTTACTTATCCATTGAGTCTGTAATGATGATGTCTGTGCATATGCTTTCTCACTACTCTGCTCGTGCAAGCCTCAATATGTCTTTCACCGAGTCCCGGGTCGGGTATGTATTCGTGCACAGTTTCACTGCATTGTTCACCGAGTCCCTCACTAGAGGGCCGGGTACGGTATATATATATATGATGATATGATGATGTGATGATACGGGGATGGCGGCCAGGATGGCATATGATAATTCTATTCACCGAGTCCCTCACTAGAGGGCCGGGTACGGTATATATATATAAATATATATATATATATATATATATATATATATATATATATATATATATATATATATATGATGACATAATGACATGATGACATGCATATGATGATTTTATTTACCGAGTCCCTCACTAGAGGGCCGGGACACGCTATATGTACATGTATATGGTGATTATTTTTTTATGTTTTAGAGTCAAGCCTTACAATTTTCTGTACTCCTTATTCAGTATGATCCTGTTTACTGTATTTCATGCTTTACATGCTCGCATATTCCGTAATCGACCCCTTTCTTCGGGGGCTGCGTTTCATGCCACACAGGTGTACACAGATGAGTAGAAGATGTTCCAGCTGGATTGGCGAGCTCCATTTCCTCCGGAGTGCTGCCGCGTCAGAGTATTTATGTTATGACAGCTTGTTGATGTTAGAGACTTTGCAGACCGAGTCACGTGTATGATATGTCAGTTTTGTAAGCGGCTCTATAAGCCGATGTATCATTATGCATTATATTACAGATTTCATATGATCACAGATTTTATTTGATTTGAAAAAGACGAAAAGCATGTTGTTCTTTGAAAGGTTTTCATTTTGCGCTCATGTCATGATTTAAGGGCCCAGTATGATTATGAGTTTCACGAGAGTCAGCGGGTTCGCTCGGCCCTACGTAAGGGTCGGGTGCCCATTATGCCCTATCGGGTTAGGGTGTGACAAACATCCTTGTTCTTCCCCACACTATGTTCTTCCATGATTATACAAGTTACACCAAAACTAGGGTTTTAGCCATGTTCATGATAACTCTAAGTACATGTATCATGGTATACTATGTTCATATGATTACTTCGTTATTGTGTTCCTAATAATCCCTTTTGATTATTGAGAATCTGTCCGTAATCTATGAAAACCCATACTTTGTATTCCATGGGTTCTTACATGCAAGATATGAACTATTATGCTTAATTTCATGAAAATCCTACGTGTCGCCATGTTTTCATACAAGTTATATTATATATAACCTTCATGTTGTCATACAAAGCAAGAATAATGTTTACAAGCAAGTTATGTAATTCATGGGCTACTAAGCCAATTATATCCATGTTCATGTATTCTGGAGTTGCACTGATTACCGAGAAGGTTTTATCCCTGAAACTACGTATGCCAACGTAGGATAAGGATCGCTCTGCCCAGTAGGATGATTCCTTCATATGAGGGATTTGGATCCATTCATGTTTAGGTTCATGTCTTATACCCCGGCAAGGTACAGGATGGCTTAGCTGGTCGGGCAGAGGTCAGGCGCCACGTACTAACGTGGTGGTTACATGTCAGTTATACTAATACTTTCCCACAGAGTATATACCTCTTAGTCGATCCTTCGACGAAGTCCATGGAACAGTCTCTTCTTCAATACAATCTGCAACAAGGAAACAATACTATTCTCAACATAAAGAAGCAAATTATCAAGCCGACGAATGGCAAACCTACTTTAACATAGTCGTATGGCATCAACTCCACCTGACTTCCTTCTAACCTTTACAACACTATCAACCAACACGTGAAGGCATATACTTAAACATTTCCAGCCACTCTATGCAGAAAAACTAGTTCAACATATGCACACTATGCATCTAGCAATCTATTCTACAAATGGTTCTACGATCATTATTCAAGCCTCTCTCCTTTCTATTCCTTATAATACCACCAATAATGCATGGACACAAGTACTACAACATCTCCAGCATATTCATACCGTAAAATAAGTCCCAACACATCATACAACAACTAAAATAATACTAACATCAACGAGATAATATAACCAACTAACTAATGAGCGACAAGCTCATTTCCTAATGAATCAGACAACATCTCCCTTATTTCTTTTACATACCATGAGTGTAGAACAACAAAAACAACAACATCATACCCATCAATTTGAAGCCACAAATTAACTTAGAAAAACTTTCAAACAGCCCACACATCAACAACAACACCAAATGCAATTTTCGATATTAATTCCGTATTTTCACATCCAACCACTTAACTATGACTTGGGTAAAATTAAATACATCTAGAAGGAGAGAAGCCTTACCTTAATTAACAAGAACCAGTTATGTTTTCTCCTTGCTTCACCTTGAAGTAAGCTCAGCTCCAACAACTAGGAAGAAGAACACAACTATACTAACACCACAAACCATCCGGAAGGGAGATTCATCTTGTAATCTTGGAAATATTTGCTTGAATGGTAGGAGAAACCTCAGGAGAGCTTACGGAGTGTTTTTGGATCAGTTTGGGTGAGAAAATGAAATCTAAAAACGAAGCCACCGTTTATATAGAAAAACAAAATTCTCCACCGCCTATGTTCGTCCCAAAGAGGCTGCCTGCGCAGTCCCGCAAAAAAGCAAATATCTCTCTAATCCAGCGTCGTATTGATGAACAGTTTAATACGTTGGAAACTAGACTCATAGACCTTCAAAATGGAATGTAGATCACCTCATAAATTCAAGTATATTGGGAGAAAAGCTCAGTGACATCTGACCACAATTTCAGAAAATTTATGAATGTAACTTGCGATAACTTTTGCCGACATTTGTTTTACAACTTGCTTGAATTTAACACTACATGACCTTCTTATCATGCTAATCACTTCTAGTATTTCCAAAAAAGTATGGGTTATAACATCCGCCACTACCTCTATTGTACGGTCCGTCAGAAATTCACTCGCTTTGATTCGTTTAACCTCTAACCCTTTCGTGACTTCCCTAACACTTATTTAGCATATATATAGCCTTATAAAAGATCTCAATCCTATAGAGGTTATATCGGTTAGTTACGATGCATTCTAATGTGAGAGTACGGGGTGTTACAACGGTCCGTACAATTGGACCACTTTTGCAATGATTTCTAACTTTCACCGAAACTTGTTTTCGTTGACTCGTTTGGCCTCTAACTCTTATAAAGCTTGTCTAATACTCACCCAAACCCATTGCTATCTTCTACAACCTGATCATAACCAAGAATTAACTCTAGGAATAAACTATCTCTCTAGGCTTACTGCGACTAACTTACGACATAACTAACATATGAAAATGTTACACCCCGTACCTTCATACGTTAAGTTTCTTCATGAGTTGGTTGCAGTAGATTCAAAAAGTGGAATTATTTTTGATGATATGTGAGATTAGACGTGTTCATCTTGAGTATAAGAGGGTTTAAGTTCATGTTTGGAAAGTGTTGGAAGGATTAGAGGATTAACGAATCGAAGAAAATGCATTTCATCAAAATTTGATGTTGAGGGGAGAAATACGGACCGTACTTCTCTTGGCAGAGAGGTCGAATTTCATGTTGAGAATTATGGTCCAAAAATAAGGACCATATTTAAATATACAGTCAGTATTTCTGGCAGTATTTTAAGTCGGCTTCAGTTATTTTTTTATATACTTCGTATACTTACCATTTTAACTCATTTTCTCCACTTCCCCTGATCTCCAACGTTTTCGAAAACCCTTTCCAACAATATCTAATTAATCCTAAGAAAAATCAAGGATCGAAAGAGAATATCAAGTGTTTAAAGGTTTTAAAGTGATTATGGAAGCTTGTTTATCCTCTTGGTAGTAGTTCTGGAGGATACTTCAAGCTGAAGCACTCTTGGAATTGATGTGTTCTTAAGTTTTGAGGTAAGATTCTATCTTAACTCCATGTTTATGAGTTTATATAATGGTTATGCTAGGATTGGAGGGAAATGTTACACCTCACATTTTCAGAGCATGAGTATGCCACGTACTTCACCGTATTAATGGAGTATCGGAGACGTCTACTGAAGTTTTAGAAGGTACAAGCTATGAGAAGTTCGTAACAATGAAGCACAGGATGAATTACGATCTCATAAGTCGTAATCGGGAAGGACAACCTTGGAACCAAAGAACATGACTATTATCAAGTTTTATTAATGATAAATATCATGTATGGAGAGTATCGGAAGATTCCGGGACCAAGCAAATCGAAGAAAATAAGTTTGTCGAAAATTTGAAAAAAAGTCGGTAGAATTTTGGGTCAAATTTGGAGGGGTATATCTTCAGGTATATTAGGAGTTTTATAGTATTTCATAAGCCTAAAATGAAATTAGTCAAGTCTAATTTCCAATGCAACAAACTGTTCATTAAAACAACATTGAAGTAAGGAGTTATGGCCATTTTAAGATAACCCTCCAAACTGCCAAATGGCTTCCGTGGGTCTCACTTGGGAAAATCGGTTCCACCTACTTTCAAGGGTATGAAAACCCCCATCAACCCCATTTTGTTCATCAGTTTACATTCTCATGAGTCCTAGAAATCTCCTAACACATCCCCCGAACATTTATAGCCCATTAAATTAAGAATTTAACATGATTACACAAAACTAGTCCATGAAAGGTGATTGTTCTTGCTTCTACTTGATGTTGTGGTGAGTTTGGTCTTGAATAAAGTTGGTGTGGCTAAAGTTCTTTAAGTATAAGGTATGTTCTTCATCTTATATCTTATGTTGAGTTGATTTGAAGGTTTAGCAAGTCTTAAAAGTGAAAATAGTTATGGAGGAAAGGTCATAAAGTGTTGTGTTGTAGTTGTTGTGTTTATGGAATGTTTTGAGCATGTTGTGGACGTGCATGTATATGGATGGTAACTAATGTTGTTGGTGTGTTGATGAGATTATGCTCCTTGATTGGGAGGAAAAAAAGTGTATATTTTTGTTGTATGTTGAAAAACATCGTGTGGGTTGTTTTATGGAATATTTTGGTATTGATGATGATGTTGTTGATATTAGTATTGCTATTATTGTTGTTTTATTGGTATTGTGATTTCGGGCTTGGGATATAAATAGGGGAGATGCTGCCCGGATTTTGGCAAATTTTAGAAGGAATTAATTTGAGGGCATAAGACAAGCATATGATGGCCTAACGATAATATGAATTCTCTTGAATGGAGATTTATGAGCTTGGGAGGATAAGCGTTAAATAGTTAACTGTTACACCTCAAAAAAAAATTCGTTGATGCACAGTGAATAAACTAAAGAAAAGCACGAAGTATATGGTATTTCAATAAGTAAGGAATGACATTTAATGACCCTAATTAAGATTTCAAAGACATTCGAGGTTAGAGGAGAAAGTTTGCCAAGAGAAGGCAAGCATACTATATGTAACGGAAAGGATTTACGAGTAACAAGTTAATGATGATTTAATGATGCTTTGGAGAAGATTTATAACGTCCCTTAGATTGTTAATGAGGTGATAAACAAGTGCCAAGAAGGTTCCATAAGGATTGGAGATCAAACGAGTCGACGAGAATGAGTTCGGAAGAACTGGGCATTATACGGCCCAACATGCGGCCGTATAAATCATGCGGCGTATGTTTGGCCGTATAATCAGCCCGATGGCAAGCCTCACCGGACCAAATCTACGGCCGGACATACGATGATGGGGAAATTTATACGGACCGTATGTTGGTCCGTAGACGGAGCTGGATGTGAGTATTATTAATAAGGGGTCCAAGTTATTTCATTTCATTTCATTTCCCCTTCACTCCCCTTCTCTCTAGAACTCTCTAGAATACTTCTCTACACTTCTCCCATAAGAATTCAAGAGATATTAGTGATCAAATTTGTTACATTCCGTATTTTGTGCCCTCGGGTAAGTCAAGGCAAGTGACACAAGTTGCGTATGGAAAATTGTAAAGTTGGAATATTAAGAAAGGCCAGGGGTAAAAAGGTAAATTTGCATAATGACTCATGGAAATATGGAGAAAGGCTAGGGGCAAATTTGGAACTAAGGAAAATATTTTTCATGAAATATGAGAAATTGCTAGAATTTTCAAGAAAAGGGGGCCACTTGGCCATGGACCCCACTTGTAATATTTGGCTCAATCAAATCAAGCCAAACAAGGGACAATATGGTTGCTTATTATTGGAGGGGACTATATATATATATATAGGTGGAGAGATGACTTGGTCATCTTATTTTCCTAGAGTTTTCAAGAAGCAAGAAAGCAAGAAAAGAGAGGAGGAAAAACAATGGCCATTCGGCCTTGAGAGAAAAAAAAAAGAAAACCGAAAAAAAAAAAAAAAAAGAGAGAGATTGTTCAACTTGTTTCTTGTAGCCAAACAATTTCTTAAAGGGCTCTTAGCATAGTGAGGTGTATTTGGAGCAAGGAAAACACAAGTCTTGGCAAGTTGTTAAAATTGAGTCAAGTGAAGAGTTGAGGAAAAGGTAAGGTTTAATTCCTCCTTTGTATGTTATGAGTGTTTATGCATGTTGTGGTATGCAAAAGTGAATAAAAATTTTGAAGAACAAGAATATGGATGTGGCCGTGCATGCCTATAGGTGTGTGGAGACTATGTGTTAATTATTTTATTTAGTGTTTGGTTGTTATTGTTGTGAAGGTTATGTGGAAAATGGAAGTTGAATGATTTTGGAGAGATTGTAATGGTGAATGCATAATGAAGTCGTGTATGTGCATGGTGTATATGGCCGTGAGTGTGTGTGTGTGTATGTATTATGTTGTGTTGTGTTATGCGTTGGTTGTTGTCGTAATGTATGGAAAATATGTAAATTATGAAAAACATGCATATGGGGAGGGGTTGGCCGAATGATAGGTTATAATAGGTGTGATGAATCGATTTTATTTAGAATGGAAATTGTTGTTATGGTAGGTTCTATGATGTTAGAATAAAGATTTAATGGTTTGGAGGAATGAAAAATTGGATTGTTGTGCTTGAATTCGAAAGAAGGAAAAAAAATGTTGTTGTTGTTGCATAAATTGGAAGATATGGGTAAGTAGTATGTTGATGGTATTGTTGGAATATTATGTGAATTATATTGTATTGAATTATATTGAATTGTATGGAATTGAATTGAATTGCATTGAAAAGAATTGAATTGAGTTGAATTAAATACAAGTGGTTTGTTGGTATTGTTGGTTGATAGTTTGGCCGGGTTTGAATTCCCGGATTGTTGTTGAGTAAAAAAAAAATTGGCCAAGTTGAACTTGGAGGAATGGAATATTTACGGAGGTGAGTTAATTTCGTAGCCAAGTATTATTCTAAGAATTCAATTCTAAAGGCACTAATCATGTTTGGTAAACATGACCAATTTGTAGATTGTGGCGAACTTGGAGCTTGAGTTTGGAGACGTGAACAAAGCGTAAAAGGTATGTGAAGCCTACCTCTCCTTCATTTGGCATGTCCTAGTTAGTATAAGTTGAAATCCGACCCTCGGGAAAAGTCCTACCCCTCGGAAGCGACACCTAAATTTATTCACTATTCATTCAATAGAATTGAATCCACAGCTTGTGCTTTAAGGAAAAGAGATGTTCAAACGTCCGAAACCCTTGGAAATAAAATCGAAATGTCTTGAATTCTTCGTGGATGACCCAATGGGATATAATGACCGTGTTTTTATGTTTGTCACTTGAGTCTCGATATACGTGTATATCGGTTCCCTTACTTATTTTATAGAAACTTTATAATCCTATCTTATGTTTTCTTGTGGTGTTGCTATTCATTGATAGTCTCGCCTTATAATGATTGTTCCTTCAAGGTGAGACGAAGCGACCGTGGTTATTCCATAAGGTAATCGGGGGCTACCGACCTTACGTCACTCCGATAGACACATGACTTTCTTTGGGTTCTCATGCATGCTGCTTATATTATATGTATATGACATGTATATGATATGTATATAAAAATGGGGAATTTTGGGGAATGGATACATGTTGCGCTATAGACGCATTGCCACCAGTCACCGGCGTAATTCCATCCCGGACGCGGGATGCCCGGACGCGGGACACGTGGGGCGAGTCGACGTATTTCGGCGACATGACTTGTTATTTTCACATGTATATGACACGAAATGTTTTGAACAAAAGTATATAATAAGCAAGAAGGACATCCGCACGAAAGGCACTTACAGTACAAAAGTTATCCTTTTATCTCGTTATATGATCTTTGTTTCACATGTTGTTATTGCTCATATGTTACATGCTTCTTATTATCTTTCATGGCTTACATATTCGGTACACCGCTCGTACCGACCCCTTTTCTTGGGGGTGCGTCTCATGCCACGCGACAAAGTTGACGGGCTCGACTCCTAGGAGCTTTTCCAAATTTGTACATTGAAAGGCGCTCCGGTTGTTCCGAGACTCTTTGTTTTGGGTACTACTCTTATGTATATATTTGAACTCGGCAAAGTCGGCCACTTGTAATTACATGTATTTTGTTTAGAGGCTCGTAGACGAGATATGTACGTGTAGATGTTCCATGACCCTAGTTGTCTTTCTCACCGGGTAATATGTTAGCACAGTTGATTATCGCTACTCGTGTACATGTATGCTATTATTGAGGTTGCTAAGGAAAAAAAAAATGCCAGTGTTTATACGGCCCACTTAGTAATAAGAATAAGACGTATGACAGGGGGTGCCCGGTACAAGTATCGGGTACTCGTCATGGCCCCTAGTTGGGTCGTGACAAAATTCATCAAACCAAGTGAATCAAATGTAAGAAACTCATTAAAGCTCATCCAAGACAAGGAATCCAAGTGAAGGTGAGACCAGGGTTTTGCTCAAGTGAAGTATTTCCACCCAAGGGTAATTCCTACACCATCTAAGGTAAGTTTTATGGTATTTCCATTTTGTTTAAGGTATTGAGAAGTTGAAACACTTGGATTGTAGAAGAATATAGAAAATGGGTCATGAATGTAGGAATAGTGTCATTTTTTAGTAATAGCTTGGGTTGAGTCATGATTCTTGATGTGTTCTAACTATGGTTATGTTATAAATGATGTTAAGAACATGGGATAGACATTGTATATGAATGAATGTAATCGTGTGCTATGACCATGGATGTGGATGATTGGAAGTGAATTGAGAAGTAAGGATAATGTAGGTGAATAAAGACTATTATTATGATGTTGTGAATGTTATTATTGATGTTTGGGAGTTGATATATGATATGGAAGAAGTCGTATAAATAAAGGAGATGCTGTCCAATTTTCTCTAGCTTTAGTTATGCTAAGCTATCGATTTTCTAATGAGAGTATAACATTAATGAAGGTAGAAACGTGAGCATTGAAAGAGAACATGCAAGTGATAGAATAGTTGAACGGAAAGGTATGTAAGGCTAACCCTTCTTTCATAAGGCATGGTTCCTTGGCCAAATATCTAATCTTCTATGAGCCTATGATGTCCTCCAAATGATGCTATCTTCAAAAGCTACTAAGCTTCATGAATGCGATATGTTACGATTGTACTAAATTCCTCCTATGATGAGAATCCTCTAGGGATAGATGTAATGAACGACAATAGTAATGATGCTAAAGATACTTATGAGCTTTTATGTATATGTGTCCATGTATGGCTATTATGAAGCCCCGAGCTTATATGACTGGTAATATATATATATATATATATATATATATATATATATATATATATATATATATATATGTGCGCACGCACACCCCGCGAGCTTGGGTACGGATAACCCCCGAGCCCTGGTAGGGCCCAGTATGTATACCACCGAGAGCACCATGGCGGAGTACGTGAAACATCGAACTTTTATGGTCGGGTATGCTGTGTACATGATATGGATATGAATATGAATATAAATACGAATATGCTACGAATACGAAAATGGATACGAAATGTAAACGATTATGGATATGAATACAGATACGGATATGGATGTATGTACAAGATCACGCATTAGAAATGGAAAGTCCCTATGAAAAGCAAGTAAGTGTTTATGACGATGGGTCTACTACCTCCCATCTTATGCTATTTCTTATGTTGCTTATTACACTTCTATAATGATGTTGATCATGCTTTACATACTCAGTACATTCTTCGTACTGACGTCCTTTTGTTTGTGGACGCTGCGTCATTCCGCGGGGCAGGGGGGAGACGGCTTGATCCATAGCTTTATTACTCAGGGACTACATAGCGGAGCTCCATTTCATTCGGAGTTATAGTTTTTGGTATTTATTCTTTTGTGTACATATTTATGGGCATGGCGGGGTCCTGTCCCGCCTATATGATATGACATACTCTCGTAGGCTCGTAGACATGTGTATATGGTTAGATATGTTGCTGTGTCGGCCTATATTTTGGATATCATTTTGTTAGCCTGCTGCTGCTTATGTACATTGTTGTGGGCATAGTTGTCGATGATGATATAAATGAATTGATGCCCAATGGAATTAGTAAGTGAATAATGGATGAAAGTATGATTAAGCTACGCGGCTCACCTGGGGACACGTTAATGTGAAAGTGTGACAAGAGGCGCCGGCAGGTTAAAGACTGGTGCCCGTCGCGTCCTCCGGTTAAGTCGTGACAAAAAATGGTATCGGAAAACGTTCCCTCCCCCGGGGGGTCTACGGCCCTGTCCGGGAGAAACTTGGTTTGGGGGTGTTGCGCACCACCTTATAAACAACAAAGGGGGGCGGGGATTTTAGGAATGAATGACCTTATTTTTTCATAAGATCGTGCGATAGAGCTATGGCCCTAAGAACCCCAACCGTGTGTTATGTATTTTGGAGATGCTTGAAAAAGAAAAGGGTGGCGAAAAAAGGACAAGACGGGGGGGAAAAGGGGGCTGGAAAGGGGAACCCGCCGGTTGTGAGGAAAGGAGTCCGATGCGGTCAAACATAGTCTTCCCTTTTGCTATTTCCCAGGAGCGTGAGGGGGCCTGGCCCAGTCCCCCCCGGCCCCCTCCAGGATGCTTCGGGCCAAAATGTAAAAAAAAAGGCCATTCATTTGCTTAATTAGTTGGTTCCCCCCCGGACCCCCGGGGGGGGCCGGGGGAAGGTGATAAGGGAACAAGGGCAAGGACCCATGATTTTTTAGGGTTGAACCCCAAAAATTTTTTGGATCAAAGCCGGGTGAGGATCCTCGGTTTTATTGATGGAATGTTGAGGACACTTCGGTTGATACATGCCCGGACACCGAATCGGGGAGTTAGCATCCCAAAATTGAGGGTGTTCGGGCCATTGGTACATGGTTTGGATGGCTTCACGGGGAGCCAACGCGCCCCGGTATGGCAAAAATTTTGGTCTTTTTCGACTTTCCCGCCCCGGTTCGGCGGGGCTAGAGCCGATAAATTTTTTAAAATTTTAGGCAAAGGGAAATAGAGTGCTTTTTAAAATTATAATCCGGTTAAATTTTTTGGGTAGGTATGCCCTTTGGCCATGGTAACCGGTCCCACCCAACCCCCGGGGGCGACGAGCCCCCATACTTGTACCGGGCACCCCCCTAAAAACGTCTTATTATTATTACCAAAATGGCCCCATGAACAACCCGGGATTTTTTTTTTCCCTATCATCCGATAATAGCATACATGTAAACGGGGAGTAATATAAAAAGTACCCACATATCACACGGGGAAAAAAACTAGGGTAAACTTTTACCCGGACATATCCCCTTTCGAGCCTCAAACACGATAAAAAATTTAAAAACCGACTTTTTTGTGTCCCAAAAATATACCCAAAGGTAGTACCCAAAATAAAACTCCCAAATAAGGAGCCCCCTCTCGATGTCAAGGGGGAAAACTCCTAGGGGGTCGAGGGCTGCAAATGCGACCAAGGGTTGGCCGAGACGGGCCCCCCCAAGAAAAAAGGGGGCACAAACAAATTTAGTATGTAAGCCATGGAAAAAATACAATGAAACATGTAAACAAGTGACAATAACAAATGGGGGAGACCAGAGATCATATGACCGGGGTAAAAGGATAATGGTTTTTAAAATGCCTTTTTGGGCGGACGTCATTTTTATACATACTTTTGTTAAAACATTTCGTATCTATACATGTGAAAATAACAAATCTTCGCCGA
>NW_026713764.1:0-24012 GCF_029784015.1 Lycium ferocissimum | reverse complement strand
CCTCGACGTATCTCAAATCGACCAACTCATACTTCGACTTGTAAATCTACAATTAAGACAATATAGACCTTCATTAGACTAGGTACTTCACTTGCTAACCTCATTTAGATGCAGAGCTTAACGAATCATGGACAACATTTCTCTCATAAGCTTAACAACTCTTCACTTCTCATTCACTTTAATACCAACCATAACAACAATAACAACAACACTTATATATCAAAATATATTCAAACCCATCCCCAAATCATCTCTTAAAACAACCCTAAGTCACTATTTTGTCTTTCATCAACTTACCACTTTCACAATTACCCCCTCCCCCCTCTTTAATTAGAATCACTAAAACCCTTGATACTCAACTTAAATACAAAGGTAGAAATCATTTACATACCTTGGAGGGATTAAAATCTCAAACCCTAGCTTCAAATCCAACTCTTTAAGCTTCACAATTTCAATCAAACCCTAGGAACAACCTTCCCTTTACTAGCTCGGGGTCACGGGGCTCGGACCTTACCTAATCTTCACCAATGATGATGGGAAATGTTGGGAGAAAATATAATAGGATTTCTCTGATCTGGGAATGAGCAAAATATGAAATAAAGTCGTGGACCATGTATTTATACTTGGAGAATTAACTGCTTCAGTGGTCCGGTTCGACGAGCGGGTTGACTACCCGTCGACGTGCTCGTCGACCTGCGCCTGCAGAATGCAGGGCTGCGGAACCCTATCGACGCTGCACAACGACGGTCCGTCGACAGGTTCGACGACCTGTCGATCATGACTGGTGTCTGCAGACTTTTCCAATTCGGTTCAGATCGCGTCGATTCGATTCGTTCAACTTAACCCCCGTAAATCACCGAATTCCCTGTCGGTACCATTACACACGGGGTAGGACACTTTCTATCTCCAAAACTCGGTCTCGGGTCTCAATTCCAAGGGGATACCTGGCTAGAAAATCATAGGTTCTACTACTACGAAGACGAGGGGTGTAACAGCTAGCTGGTGGAGCTCGTAGACTAATTCTTTCTTCTCCAACTGAACATCACATAGACTTCCCATGGATTTGTAGCTAAGAGCATCGGCCACCACATTTGCTTTTCCCGGATGATATAGTATACTTACATTATAGTCTTTCAATAACTCCAACCATTGTCTCTGCCGAAGATTTAACTCCTTTTGCTTGAAATATACTAGAGGCTCTTATGGTCCGTATAAATATCAATATGAACGCCATACAAATAATATCTCCATATCTTCAAAGTATGAACAATGTCTCCATATCTTCAAAGCATGAATAACCACCGCTAGTTCAAGATCGTGAGTTGGGTAGTTCTTTTCATGTTTCCTTAACTGTCTTGAGGCATAGGATACAACCTTCCCGTGCTGCATCAACACACAACCTAACTCAACACCGGAGGCACCATAATAAATAACATAGCCTTCTGACCCTTCTAGAAGTGTCAGGACTGGGGCTGAAGTCAATCTATCCTACAATTCCTGGAAGCTACGCTCACAAGCATTGGTCCATTAAACTTTTGCCGATTTCTACGTTAACTTCGTCAATGGTGATGAAATAGAAAAAAAACCCTTCCACAAATCTTTTGTAGTAGCCTGCCAATCCTAAAAAGCTTCGAACCTCTATAGGCATTGTAGGTCTTGGCCAAGTCTTCACGACCTCGATCTTTTGAGTGTCTACGCGAATACCATCGGCTGAGATGATATGGCCCAGAAAAGTCACAGAATTCAACCAGAACTCGCATTTTGAAAATTTTGCATACAATTCACGAGTTTGAAGAATTCCAAGGACGGTACATAGATGATCCGCATGCTCTGCTTCCGACCGAGAATAAACCAGAATGTCATCGATGAACACGATTACAAATAGATCTAGAAAGGGCCTGAATACATTATTCATCAAACTCATAAAAACTGTTGGAGCGTTAGTCAAACCAAATGACATAACCCAAAATTCATAGTGGCCATATCTAGTTTTGAAAGCCGTTTTCGGAATGTCTTCTTCCCTAACTCTCACTTGATGATACCCCGATCTCAGATCAATCTTGGAAAACCACTTGGCGCTCTATAATTGGTCAAACAAATCGTTGATTCTTGGAAGAAGATATTTATTCTTTATCTTCACCTTGTTCAATTGCCTATAGTCGATGCACATTCGTAGGGAGCCATATTTATTTCTTACAAACAAGACAGGTGCTCTCCATGGTGATAAACTGGGTCTAATAAATCCTTTCTTGAGTAAATCCTTCAGTTGTGCCTTTAACTCTTTCAATTCTGCAGGAGTCATTCTGTAAGGAGGAATAGATATGGGTTCGGTGTCCGGCAACACATCTGTAGTAAAATCAATCTCCCGCTCCGGTGGAAGATGATGAAAGATGAAGAAGATCAAGAAATCCAAGAAAACCAAGAAACACAATATTGAAATTCAAGAGAAAGAAAGTCCAAGAAGCTCAAGTTTGAAGATCAATTTCTTTCAAGAATGGGATTCTTGTTTCTTGAATCCTTTTCTAAATAGGTTTTTTGTTTCTTGATTTATATTTTAGTAGGATTTAATTTCCTATCATAGGTAGGACTTTTATCCTAGTTCTAGTAGGATTCAGTTTTCTTTATTCTTTTCCTTATAGAATAGGGATTTTACTTTCCTTGTTTTTAGTTATTTCCTTTCTAGAGTAGAATAGGGGTTTGTAGTCATAAAAGAAGAGACCCTAGGCCTATATAAAGGGTTCTCATGACTTGTAAATATAGAATTCATGTTTTTAGCATAAACCTAAGTTTTGTAATAGAGTAATTTTCTCTATTTCTTGTTCTTTATCCTTGTTTTTGGTTCCAAGCAAGGTGGTGATAGTCTTTATCTCATTTTCAACTTGCGTGTGGTGTTTCTTTATCACGTTAATTGATTTCAAGTGGTGACTTAGGAACTTTATTTGTTCTTGATCATTCAAGAACGCGTTTCTTGATTAAAATTTGTTCCAGTTCATACCCAGAACCCTAATTTTCTTTCCATCATTCCGCCTTCAATACTTACTTGATTTAAACGATTCAATAGTTATTTTTATAGTTCAAATCGTCATCTTTCATATAGTTTTTGAATCACTTTAATCCGACTCCTACAACTTGAGATACATCCGTTTCTTGAATCTGCCCATCAAACAGCTTCAAGAACAAGATTGTCACACCCTAATTTCTGATAGGGCGTGATGGGCACCCGACCCTTACCTAGGGCCGAGCGAACCCGCTGACTCTCACAATACTCATAATCATGCTGGGCCCTTAAATCATGACAGAATGCATAAGGAAAGCTTTTCAAAGAACAACTTACTTTTCGTCTTTTTCAAATCAAATAAAACCTGTAATCATAACAAATACCGTAACATAATGCATGATGATATATACATAGCCGTTTACAAAGCGACATGTTATATGCAGTGACCCTGTCTGCAAAGTCTCTAACATAAACCAAGATAACATAATATAAACACTCTGACTTGGCAAAGCACTCCGGGAGGAAATGGAGCTCGCCAATCCAGCTGGAACATCTTCTAATCATCTGTATATACCTGCGTGGCATGAAACGCAGCCCAGAGAAAGCGGGGTCGGTACGGAATATGTCTTGAGCATGTAAAGCATGAAGTACGGTAAACAAGATCATAATCGACATAGGAATTACGAAAATAAATATAATAATCGAAAAAATCATAAGACTTGCCTTTGAAAACATATATCATGCATATCATTATCATAAAATCATCATGTATACATATAACGTGTCCCGGCCCTCTAGTGAGGGACTCGGTAAATAAAATCATCATATGCATGCCATCATGTCATCATATAAATATAACGTGCCCCGGCCCTCTAGTGAGGGACGCGGTAAGTAAAATCATCATATCATGTACATATAACGTGCCCCGGCCCTTTAGTGAGGGACGCGGTGAATGAAGTCATCATATGCCATCCTGGCCGCCTCCCCATATCATCATATCATCATCATATCATATGTGCCCCGGCCCCTAGTGAGGGGACGCGGTGAATAACGTGCCCCGGCCCTCTAGTGAGGGACGCGGTGAATAATGCGGTGAGCCGCACGAATACATACCCGGCCCGGACGCGAAAGGAAGTAATAACAGCTCGCACGAGCAGAGTAGTGAGAAACCACATGCACATAAATCACTTTCAAAGACTCAATGAAATAATCTAAATGAACTGTCATTTGAAAGTCGGGACAATAATTATATCAAATATCTTTCGGACGCCAACAAACATATCAAACATCATGAGCATATCGAAGAACCGTAGGGACCATAGTCATACATCAATCCAATCCGAGCCCGCCTATGAAAGTTACGGGCATTATACGTTATAGAATCATTTGCGAGCATATCAAAGCAATCCGGTTCCGTCTATGAAAGTTATGGACATTTTTAGATATAGGATCTTTTAAGAACAAAAATTCTTTTGCAACATTTGAAATTCAATCATACATAAGACTTAAGGACCAAGTTTCTGCCACATTAAGGATACCAATACTAAGAGGTGAATAAGGATCGTAAACATACTCGGATCATAAGAATAGAATTACCTCGAGGATCGTGTCATAACTTACTTACACTAAGACATGCTAAAAGAAAGGAAGGGTAAGCTTTACATACCTCGTCCGCTTCCTAAGCTAATCCAAACTCAAATCTCGGCTTCCCAAAATCTACAATACGTCAATAAATACCAAACATTAGCTATAGGCACTTAGGAATTCAATCCTAAGTTAGCATTTGTCTACGTAAATTTGGGCAGCATTTCCCCGTTTATATGCCTAGCCCGAATCCTCAATTCAAATCTCCTTCCATAATTCACAACACTAACAAACGTAACCAACAACACCAACAACAATACCAATAGTATTAACATCATTTCCAATACCGACGTATGCCATAAAACAGCCCGCACACTCGTTTTCTAAATTTCTCAACCAACCAAATTTGCGATATAACTATTTAATAATTTTATTTCCGTAAAGGAGTCGAAATTCATATGAACAACATCAATAACAACAGCCTTCACATTTTACAAGGTAAATACATTTATTTTCATCCAAAATTCTCTTCAAATCTCCTTCCATAATTCACAACACCAACAAACGAATTTATCAGACTATTCCCTCCGTGCTAATCCGTTAAAATTCTAAATAAACTCATTAACAATGAAAAGGAACCGTATTCATACCTTAAGCATGCAGCCCCCACATTATCACTCTTCTCCTTGGTTGATTTTTAGCTCAAATTGAAGACAACGCAACGACAACACTTTTCTCTTCATGGGCTTCGAATTCGGGGCTCGATTTTGGTCAAAATTGGTTTTTCTTCTCTCCAAGGCTCTTCTCTCTCTCTTCTTCCAGAATTTTCTGGTGTTCTTGGTCTGAAAAATGAGAGGAAAGGGCTGAAATTTCACTTAAATAGGCATGGGTCATGGGCCTAACCCGATTGGGCCCGGTTTGGGCCTAGCCCACTGACCTTTCCGCCTTAAAACATCCATATCTCCTTATCCCGATGTCACCTGTGGGCCCACGACCTATGGTTGGAAAGCTAATTCAATTATCTACAACTTCTATCTTTGGTATTTTTCCAAATTCCAAACTTATAATACCGTTTCTGGCCCTCGAAGTCGATCACCCGAAAACGTTACTTAAAAATATTTGCTTGGAGGACTTCCACTTTGATTTGGCTCAAGGGTCCTTCTTGAGTTATGTTTAACTTCACATATGTGATTCATATAAATTGTCGCATGTCCCAAAAAAAAAATCTCAATGTGTGGGCCCCACCTCAGCTTGCGAATAATCCGACGTACAAAAATACGAAATATAATACTGTCAACGTGAGTTTAAATTATGAAGCAACAACATGATTGTCAATTTTTAAGCACGTTAATAAGGACCTTCCAATTGGTTGGAACCGCTAGAAGAAAATATTTTTTTGAATCAAGATTTGAGGGCTCAAATTTTGGTTCCATGGCCGAATGGCCTCTCTTTATTTTTCTCCAAGTTTCTTGAATTTTCTAAGGTTTGAAAGTATGAAGAATGTGATTAATAAGTCATCCAATATACTCATATATAAGTCATCCATGTGTCCCATGGCCCACACATGGCTTGGATGAATTAAAATTAGCCAAGCCATGGGTGGTGCCCCACTCACACCACACGGCCAACTTGGCCATTATTTCATGAAATGCCAACTTTCCTAAATTAACTTTTAACCCCAAATTTTCCTTAATATTCCATGCCAATAAATTCATAAGCAACTTATGCCTTAACACAAAATCGAAGGTCAAAAGTCTCTACCTCATATCCCGGAATAGTCCAACCTTAACTTATCATGGTTAGCTCGGATTGTCCCAAGGTACAAAATACGGGATATAACATCCTTCCCCCCTTTAGAACATTCGTCCTCGAATGTTAAACTAGTCCCGTAAGGTCTTATAAGGATTTCGGGGGTTCCCTTTATTACCATAACATGCAGCCTTATCTACCAGTCATATTTCTTCTTCATCTCATCGTTAGCTTCTCAAGTCATCTCCTTCCTATTATTATTCCGCCACAATACTTTAACGGAAGCCACGTCTTTAGTACGCAACCTTCTTTCCTCACGAACAATGTGATAAGGTCCAATACATCTCGGGCTAAACTTCTCCTTCTTGTTGAATCTTACTACACCTTTCATGGGTGATATCTTCAAGCATACGCACTCGCCAATCTGGAATTCTAAGTGTCGACGCCGATTGTCGTCATATGATTTCTGTCGTCTCCGGGCTGTTGATAGCCCGCTAGTTCTGATCATCTTGCTTAAATCATCTTACAACCCTCTTTACTTAACTTATAACATTCTAGGCATATTATCTCGTGTCATTTCTTTATCTCTAATTCGAACTCTTCTATCGTCCCTTACTCGCATCTTGCTCTCAACTTTCCGGTCACACATCATATTGCAATCTTTACAAGAATATACGCGGGTGCTCAATTTAGCCCAAGATACCTTAGCGTGGCTTCACCAATCCTTATGGTTTACTTTGCCTTCGCCCTTTTTCTCTTACAACCGGTGTCGGAATAGGTCTTTGGTTCAATCATAGTCATGTCCTGTTTATCCTTAGTACTAGTTCTATCTCGGTAATTTAGCTTAAACCTTCTTTACCCCTGTCCTTAATGTACCCAAAATCTCGTAACCATATTGTTATTACCGAATCCGAACTTTTCTCCTTAAGCATTACTTGGTCTTATCCCTCGCATATAAATATCCATAAGCAACATAACTACTCTTGTACCACTTGTATAAAGTACATTCAATCTTAGTCACGATCTTTCTTTCTCCCGGTTCACTCGCTCCCCATATTCCTTCCATCCTAATATTCGCTTGTAGCCTATCCTGTCATACTCTTTTCCCTTCCTTGATTCACTCCTCGGATATTCTCACTTCCCACTATAGGAGGTTTTCTATTTTTTTCTCCCTTACTACTCGTAGGTCGCAGTATCATTAGCGCACGATCCTGCTGCCCACATCTTAGCCTCTAATCCAAGACAAAGAATGTTACCTTTCACAATGTTTCGTAAGTTACTCGTTATCGTTCTCTTGTCGTATTCTCCCTTAGGCCTCCACTTTCCAATGTCATATCATTCAAGATTTCTACAATTAATTCCCAAAGACTATCTCGCTTACCATCCTAACTTTTACCCCTTTATTGCTGGCTTAGATCTTTACTAACTTGTATCAGCAAGGAATCTTACTTGTAGCCCAAGCATCCGTATTCAAGATATTGTAGTGTCGATTGTCTTTATCTTACACTTGCATCTCTCGCACCCGCTTCCCCCCTTTAGGGGTGTACTTATACCATTTTCCGTTTATGCTTTGCCCTATGCCCGCATTTCCACTCTCAATTAGGCGGCACTTTTATTCCGACATTTTGATTCCCTTGCCGTTCATCTACTCACGTCCTTTCTTTTCCAAATATCATTGTATCAAAACTTTCCAAGCTTAACTCGTTGTGAACACAAGCATCGCTTGCCTTGTAGCATTTGTGCCATTTATATTTTTTTCTCACTTGGGCTTCGTTACCCTGTCCGATTAATGCCTTCCATATACCGCCCCGTTGGTCGCCGAATACACATATCCGCCGATATAGCCATGTACGGAATATCATAGACATACATACACATATATTTACTACCATCTCACTTACAGAATATTTCCAAGCACTATTCCAACTCACCCCAATTCTAAAGCTGTGGCGCACCTTCTTTCTCTTCACCGGTCTAGTCTGCCTCGTCCTATGTGACCTCTTAAGGTTTCTGCCCACTCCGTACTCAAATTTTCCTTAGACTACTCTAGCTTCTCATTTGCTTCTTACGTCTGAATTTGTAAGACTTTCCGAAAACTTCCCAGGGGGTCACCCATCCTAAAATTGCTCTCACTCCAGCACGCTTAACCTTGGAACTCTGATAAAATACGATGCTTTAATGCTAATATAATCGCGTCCACCTCACCGCATGACCTCCGTCACGTAATCTGGAGTAAATTGAAATCTTAACAAATTTCGAAACGTTCTCATAACACATCTCCCTCCGAATTAGCAAGGGTCTCTTACTTTTCTGACTCCACAATTGCTATTTTAGCCTTTTTAAATCCTCAATATTCACTTTTCACCTATGGATATGATTACTTTTCGTCCTAAACTTCCAGATTCCCAATGGTGAGGGACATACCTCGATCGCCGTTATTTATAAATACTTGGTTATCGGCCTTTGGATTCCTGCCCTCATTTTACCTCGTTCTTCATCCTTTCTATAACCGAGTCTTTCACATTCCCGTCACTTATAGTACTCGTATCCTTGGCTACACATGTCATGACCTATTACTACATGTTATCTCGCTTTCTTCTTATTTCCTTCTTCCAATTACCCTTTCTTTTCTTACACTCGCTATCATTTTCGTGACCATATGACCTCTATTCTAACTTTCCATACGAACTTAATAAGCCTTCCTTATTCGTTCTATAGCTCGCTTTTCCGTTTCACACTTGCCTTTATATTCTAACTACATAGATCACATCATAGCTTTGGCCACTTTCTCACTAGGCTTCACTTATTTCCATAGCAATCCTCATCCTATTCACGTTATATCTTATTCGTAATCTATCTTATAACGTAACACTTCTTAACCCTTCACCCTTTCTGACCAACTTTATCCTCAATACCTCACAAGCTGTCCTATCCATACATTCATATCCATCACAATTCTTTTCCTTTGCACTCTTGTCTTAATCATACTATTACTTCTTTTAACTATAAGCTCGTCGTAATTCGTCCCTGCTCATCCATTTAGTCGGTACCTTAATATAACTCTCTATCAAGGTTTGCCAGCCTTTTCTAAATCATCTCTTAGTATCATAAGCCCCTTCCAAATTCTTTTTTTACCATATCGATATCGACCTTCTAATTATTCTTACCCTCAATTCAACAATTAGCTTATTTCTCAAGATCGGCCGTACTTGCAACTTAATCAAATCTTATCATTACTATTAGTACAACCTTTCAAGTCATATCACAAATCCATATCTCATTCTTTTTTTTTTTTTTTTTTTTTTTTGAAAAAAATTTCGGCGAGTTTCCCCTATATTTCTTACTATCTCAAACCCGCACGCAGAAATACCAACAAGCCTCACAAAAATAACATATATATATACATATCATATCATATCACGGCCACACAGGGGCCCAATATCAATAATAATACGAAGATGATATACTTACCTCGTGTGTCCAACTCGAACTGCGCCTGTTACATTTTCCTGTTTACTTCCCTTTTCAGTTTTCAACTTCACATTTCGATCGCACTTCAATATCTTACCCGACATATACCTTTCATACCTTTGCTTACCCTCGCGTGCTTTATAACTTCCAATATCGTCAATCACTTCCTTCTCGTCGATGCCATTCTTCTCGCCGAAATCAAAGATCGTGGTAAGGAATCTCATTTCCTATGACTTGGCTCTATGGCACGATCTAAGATGTGAAAGAAGAGTAACCACCCTAGATGCCCGTAGCCTCCGTTTATAAATGTGGCGCGCTTCACACCATAAACAGGACTCTACCGGACACGACTTTGCGACAACAACCCTAGGACGAACTGCTCTGATACCAATTTGTCACACCCTAATTTTCGATAGGGCATGATGGGCACCCGACCCTTACTTAGGGCCGAGCGAACCCGCTGACTCTCGTTATACTCATAATCATGCTGGGCCCTTAAATCATGACACAAATGCATAATGAAAGCTTTTCAAAGAATAACATACTTTTCGTCTTTTTCAAATCAAATAAAATCCGTAATCATAACAAATCGGTAACATAATGCATAATGATATATCGGCTCACATAGCCGCTTACAAAATCGACATGTTATATGCACGTGACCCCGTCCGCAAAGTCTCTAACATAAACCAAGATAACATAATATAAACACTCGACTTGGCAAAGACTCCGGAGGAAATGGAGCTCGCCAATCCAATATCTTCGGAACATCTTCTAATCATCTGTATATACCTGCGTGGCATGAAACGCAGCCCCCGAGGAAAGGGGGTCAGTACGGAATATGTACTGAGCATGTAAAGCATGAAGTACGGTAAACAAGATCATAATCGACATAGGAATTACAGAAATAAATATAATAATCAAAAAATCATAAGACTTGCCTTTGAAAACATATATCATGCATATCATTATCATAAAATCATCATGTATACATATAACGTGTCCCGGCCCTCTAGTGAGGGACTCGGTAAATAAAATCATCATATGCATGCCATCATGTCATCATGTATATATATATATACGTGCCCCGCCCTCTAGTGAGGGACGCGGTAAGTAAAATCATCATATCATGTACATATAATATATATATATATATATATATATATATCCGCCCTCTAGTGAGGGACGCGGTGAATGAAGTCATCATATGCCATCCCGGCCGCCTCCCCATATCATCATATCATCATCATATATATATATATATGTATATCTAGTGAGGGACGCGGTGAATAATGCCCCGGCCCTCTAGTGAGGGACGCGGTGAATAATGCAATGAGCCGCACGAATACATGCCCTGGCCCGGGACGCAGTGAAGGAAGTAATAACAGCTCGCACGAGCAGAGTAGTGAGAAACCACATGCACATAAATCACTTTCAAAGACTCAATGAAATAATCTAAATGAACGTCATTTGAAAGTCGGGACAATAATTATATCAAATATCTTTCGGACGCCAAGTCGGGAAACATATCAAACATCATGAGCATATCAAAGAACCGTAGGGACCATAGTCATACATCAAACCAATCCGAGCCCGCCCATGAAAGTTACGTCATTATACGTTATAGAATCATTTGCGAGCATATCAAAGCAATCCGGTTCCGTCTATGAAAGTTACGGACATTTTTAGACATAGGATCTTTTAAGAACAAAAATTCTTTTACAACATTTGAAATTCAATCATACATAAGACTTAAGGACCAAGTTTCTACCACATTAAGGATACCAATACTAAGAGGTGAATAAGATCGTAAACATGCTCGGATCATAAGAATAGAATTACCTCGAGGATCGTGTCATAACTTACTTACACTAAGACATGCCAAAAGAAAGGAAGGTAAGCTTTACATACCTCGTCCGCTTCCTAAGCTAATCCAAACTCAAGTCTCGGCTCCCCAAGATCTACAATACGTCAATAAATACCAAACATTAGCTATAGGCACTTAGGAATTCAATCCTAAGTTAGCATTTGTCTACGAAATTTGGGCAAAGATTTCCCCGTTTATATGCCTAGCCCGAATCCTCAATTCAAGAACCAACAACATCAACAACAATACCAATAGTATTAACATCATTTCCAATACCGACGTATGCCATAAAACAGCCCGCACAATGTTTTCTAAATTTCTCAACCAACCAAATTTGCGATATAACTATTTAATAATTTTATTTCCGTAAAGGAGTCGAAATTCATATGAACAACATCAATAACAACAGCCTTCACATTTTACAAGGTAAATACATTTATTTTCATCCAAAATTCTCTTCAAATCTCCTTCCATAATTCACAACACCAACAAACGAATTTATCAGACTATTCCCTCCGTGCTAATCCGTTAAAATTCTAAATAAACTCATTAACAATGAAAATGAACCGTATTCATACCTTAAGAATGCATCCCCCACATTATAACTCTTCTCCTTGGTTGATTTTTAGCTCAAATTGAAGACAACGCAGCGTACAACACTTTTCTCTTCATGGGCTTCGGAATTCGGGCTCGATTTTGGTCAAAATTGGTTTTTCTTCTCTCCAAGGCTCTTCTCTCTCTCTCTTCCAGAATTTTCTGGTGTTCTTGGTCTGAAAAATGAGAGGAAAGGGCTGAAATTTCACTTAAATAGGCATGGGTCATGGGCCTAACCCGATTGGCCCGGTTTGGGCCTAGCCCACTGACCTTTCCGCCTTAAAACGTCCATATCTCCTTATCCCGACATCACCTGTGGGGCCACGACCTATGGTTGGAAAGATAATTCAATTATCTACAACTTCTATCTTTGGTATTTTTCCAAATTCCAAACTTATAATACCGTTTCTGCCCCTCGAAGTCAGATCACCCGAAAACGTTACTTAAAAATATTTGCTTGGAGGACTTCCACTTTGATTTGGCTCAAGGGTCCTTCTTGAGTTATGTTTAACTTCACATATGTGATTCATATAAATTGTCGCATGTCCCAAAAAAATCTCAATGTGTGGGCCCCACCTCAGCTTGCGAATAATCCGACGTACAAAAATACGAAATATAATACTGTCAACGTGAGTTTAAATTATGAAGCAACAACATGATTGTCAATTTTTAAGCACGTTAATAAGGACCTTCCAATTGGTTGGAACTGCTAGAAGAAAATATTTTTTTGAATCAAGATTTGAGGGGCTCAAATTCTCGGTTCCATGGCCGAATGGCCTCTCTTTATTTTTCTCCAAGTTTCTTGAATTTTCTAAGCTTTGAAAGTATGAAGAATGTGATTAATAAGTCATCCAATATACTCATATATAAGTCATCCATGTGTCCCATGGCCCACACATGGTTTGGATGAATTAAAATTAGCCAAGCCATGGTGGTGCCCCACTCACACCACACGGCCAACTTGGCCATTATTTCATGAAATGCCAACTTTCCTAAATTAACTTTTAACCCCAAATTTTCCTTAATATTCCATGCCAACAAATTCAAATTCATAAGCAACTTATCATGCCTTGTCCCAAACACAAAACAAAGATCGATTGGTTCCTTGTTAACTCGAAGAATCACATCAATTTGGTATCAGAGCCTATTTAGTAATATCTCAATCACATCAATTTGGTATCAGGAGATGTCCATCCGCTCCTGCAATGAAGCTGTCAAGCAATCTTTAAACAAATGTGGCCCTAAGCCACTCAGAAATCTATGTACTCTGTCTTCCATATCGGCTATCATAGTGGGTGCATATCTAGCCAACGAGTTAAAATGGAGACTATATTACCGAGCACTCATATTTCCTTGCTTTAGATTCAGAAACCTGTCAGTTTGGGCCCTTCGAACCTCGGGTGGCAAATAGTGGCAAATAAAAGCATCTACGAATTCCTGCCAAACCGGGGGAAATGCATTTTCCTTTCTTGAAGCTATGCAATTATTATACCATAGAACGGAGACATCCCGCAATCTATATGATGCTAACTCCACTGACTCAGTATCGGAAGTATGTATAATCCTCAGCGTCCTCAACATCTCGTCTATAAAACCTTGCGGGTCTTCATCCAGCTTTGACCCTAAAAATTAGGCGAGTTCAAACTCATAAAATCACATTACACGACATTAGTGGCTCTATCACCGGACCCGCATTTTGCGCCGAGAGCACAGGCGGCAACTAGCTGAGTTAATAGCTGAATAGCCTCGATCATCTGCTGACCTGAAGCGCTCGGTGGAGGTACTGGAGGCACTGGAGCTGAAACTGAGGCCCCTTCCTGCTCCTCTAGAACAGGCGGAGTGTGAGAGGTATGAGATGGAGCCTCATTATGGGACTCACCCTTCTCTATATGTACCCGTGGCTCCTGTTCAACCCTCCTTCCCGCAGCAGTCTTGCCCTTCTGGGCGGCTGTTGCTTTTCTCTTTACCGGCATTGCTAAAACCATAATGCACAATTAGGGAAAAAGAAAATCTTATAACATAGCTCTACCGCACGATCTATGAAGAAAAGAGATGGTCATTGTTCCTAAATGCCCCGCAGCCTCTCGTTTATAAGTATGGCGCGCTTCACACCCATAAATAAGACTCTACTGGACACGGCTCGCAGACACACCCTAGGATGGAACTGCTTTGATACCATTTTTATCACGACCCAACCAGGGGCCATGACGAGTACCCGGAGCTGACTACCGAGCACTGCTCATTATGCTGACTAACATACTCAACCTGGGCATATATCATTCTCAACACAAAATTATCATGAAACAATCTCCAAACATCTCCCAAAACATGTATAAGCATAGGCCCACAAGGCTACAAAAATGATGTACAAAATCTACAATGAAGAAGTCACATAACACCTACAACCCACACGTAAGCATCCACGAGCCTCTAACTGGAATACTGAAGTCATAAGGACGGGACAGGACCCCGCCATGCCCCAAATATGTACACAAAAGAATATACCAATAGGCTGCACCTCCGGAGTAGTGGGGTGCTCCTGTACAACTGCTGAGTAAGCTCTTAAGCGTCTTCGCCATCTCCCTGTCTACCTGTGGGCATGGACACAGCATCCATAAAGAAAAGGACGTCAGTACGAACAATGTACTAAGTATGTAAGGCATATATGGTAACATAATAAGGAAATATAGAAAGCATAAAAAGAAAAGATAACTGTAACTGCTTGCCTCTTACGGCGAAATCATGCATGCTCACTTTTACTGTTATATCCCGTATTCTGTACATCGGGACAATCCGGGTTAACTACGATAAGTTAGGGACAAGACTATTCCGGGGTACAAAGTCAAGACTTTTAACCACGATTTTGTTCTAAGACATAAGTTGCTTGTGATTTGGTTGGCATGGAATATTAATAAAATTTGGGGGTCAAAAGTTATTTATGAAAAGTATTTAGTTCATGAAAAAGGAAAAAAAAAAAAATAAGGGCCATGTGGCCGGCCACCTTGGTGTGGTCCAAGGGCCACATGGATGATAAATATATGTATACAAAGATGACTAATAAGTCATCTTATTCATCACTTAGAGAACAATCAAGAAACTTGGAGAAAGAGAGACTAAGGCATTCGGCCATAGCTCCAAAAATTCAAGACCAAGAAATCTTCATCAAAAAAATTGTTTCTTTTAGCAAATCAACTAATTGAAGGGTCCTTATTAACGTGGAGTTGTTGTTGGAGGCAATAAACTACTCGTTTCCCTCATTCACCATCCTAGCTAAGTTGTGAAGTTGTGAAGGAAAGGTAAGGTTTAATCTTGTTTTTTGTATGTTATGGATGGTTTAGGCATGTTGTAGTATGCAAAAATGGATGAAATTCATGAAATATTGCATGTTGGTGGTTGAGCCGTGTGCATGGTGTATGGCCGTGTGTGTGTGTTGTGTTGTGTTGAAGTAATGAATTAAATTCTAGTTAGCATGTTTTGATTGTTAAAGTATGAAGAAATGGATGAGAATCATCAATATGTATGTGTGTGGTGATGGCCGAATATAGGCCATGTTGTATGACAAAGAATGGATCAATTCTATTTAGTATTATGATTGTTGTCGTGGTGAGTTCTATAATAAAATGAGAGTTTAATGATCTAAGTTGAAGTTGTAATTGATGTGGGACGTTTGGCACCTTAATGTGAATCTTATGTAATTTTTGTATTTACAGAAATGACGTCGTTAAAGTGTGGATTGTTGGTGTAATTCATGAATTTGGGAGAGAGGAATATGTGTGGTGTTGTTCTCGGGTTTGGGGTGATTTTTGGGTGAGTTGGAGTATTGGTTGGGTTGCTTGAAATATTGTGTGAATTGTTTAAAGTGTTCTTGAATATTGTTTGAATGGTTTCGGATTAGTAATTGAACGTGTGAGAGTTGATGTTGGTTTGAATGTAAGTAGTTGAATTGAATATAATGAATGTTGTTGAATTATGTAAAAAGAGCTACTAACGTTAGAATGCGTATTGAATTGACTATTGATGTTGTTAGTTTGGTTGTTGGTATTGTTGTTGATGAATTTGGCCGAGTTAAATTCTCGGGGTTGTTGTATTTATAGGGGAAATGCTGCCCAAATTTCTGTAGAATTTGGTGTTCGTTTGGAATCGGGTTCCTAAATGCCTTTAGCTAATGCGTGATATTTGATGACGTATTGTAGATCTTGGGAAGTCCGCGACGTAAGTTGGATTGGTTGCGAGAACAGACGAGGTATGTAAAGCCTAACCATTCGTTCTTTTGGCATGTCCTAGTGTTAAGTAGGCTATGATACGAGCCTTGGGGTAACTCCACTCTTAAGATCCGAGCTTGTAACGATTCTTATTCGCTTCTAAAGATTTACTCTCTTAATGTAGTCAAGTTAAGGCAATTATGTTTTCATATGATTGAATTTCAAAAGTTATATAAAGAATTTTGTTCCTAAAGACTCCGTAACTACGAACGACCGTAACTTCCGTAGACGAGCTCGGATCGCCCCGAAACGTTCATAGGAGATTCCATAAGGCATAACATCCCCCAACTTTCATAGGCGGGCTCGGATGGGGTTGATACCCGTCCGTGGGCCCCGAGACTTTTCTATGTTCGTTTCTAGCGACTTTCGGAAAGGACTTAGTATGACTATCACCTTAGCATATGGTTACTCATGACTCTGCTTGTGCATATGATTGTTACATCTTTCGCCGAGTCCCGGGCCGGTTATGTTCGTGCGCACTATGATATATTCCGGAGTATGATGTGTCCGGTTCACCGAACCCACGCTAGAGGGCTGTGTTCTGAGTATATATGGTGTTATGATGTGCTATGTGATATGTCGGGTTCGGAGATATGAAATCTTCTGGAGTATGATGTGTTATGGCACCAATGACGGGCGGGCGATCATAGTTCCTGAGCCCTATGCATGATTTGTATTTTTGAACTAAATATTTTTTGACGTTTTGCATATTGTACCTATTTTCTGTATTTTGTACATTGGGACATTCCGAGTCAACCATGATAAGTTAAGGATAAGACTATTCCGGGATACCAGATTGAGACTTTTGACTTTCGATTTTGTTTTAAGGCATAAGTTGCTTATGATTTTATTGGTATGGAATATTAAGGAAAATTTGGGGTTAAAAGTGAATTATGAAAAGTTATTAATTTTTCATGAAATGGCCATGTGGGCCGTGGGAGGTGGTGTGGGTCCCACCCTTGGTTGGCCAAATTTGACTAGTCAAGCTATGAAGGGTGCATGTGATTACTTTACAATTGTAGGGACTAGAAGTGACAAAAATAATTCTTGAGGGGCCTAGGTGGCCGGCCAAGAGGTGTGGGCCATAGGGCCACATGTGTAGATTTTATATGGACATAAAAGATGACAACTTAAGTCATCTTCATCATTTTTACTCCCTAGAAGTTTCAAGAAAATTTGGAGAAAGAAAAGGGGGAGTATTCGGCCAAGGAGGAGAAAATGGAAGACCAAAACTCTTCATCAAAAAAATTATTTCTTCTAGGTTTTCAACTCATTGGAAGGTCCTAAACAACATGGAGTAATTGTTAGAGCAAGCAAATCATCCATTCTTGCAATTCTCAACCCAAGCCATGTTGAAGAACTAAATGAAGAAGGTAAGGTTTAATCTCCCTTTTATATGTTATGGAAGGTTTGTGCATGTTGTAGTATGTGAAAATGAATGAAATTCATGAAATCATGCGTGTTGAAGTGTTGGCCGTGTGTATGTAGTGGTGTGTAGGAATGATGAATTAATTGTATTGAGCATGTTTGTGTGTTGCTGTAGTGTGTAGAAATGAATGAAACTCATGAAATTGTGATGTTGGTGGTGTGTGCCGAATAGTGGGTTTTTGGTAGGGCATGATGAACAAATTTTATTTAGTATTTTTTGTTGTTGTTGTATGGATTCTACGATGAAAATGACGGTTTGATGATTCAAATTGAAGTTGTAATCGTTTGTAGGTTGTTGGAGAAGGTAATGTGATTTAATGTAGTTTCTTGAATTTATGAGGTTAATGTTGTTAATGTGTGGAATGTTGGTGTAGTTTATGAATTTGGAAGAAAGAATTGTGTTGTTGTTGTTCTGTTGAATTTGGAAGGTTTCGGGTGATGTTGTAAGTTGGTTGGGCCGTTTGGTATGTTGTGTAGATTGTTTGAAATGTTCTTGAGTTTTGTTTGAATGATTTCGGATTAGTGCTTGAATGTGGGAGCCTTGATGTTGGCTTGATTATATGTGGTTAATTTGAATGTAAATGGAATGTTGTCGAATTATGTGGAAAAGAGTTATTGACGTTAGAATGCATTTTGAATTGATTGTTAATGTTGTTATTATGGTTATTGGTATTGTTGTTGAAGATTTGGCCGAGTTGAATTCTCGGGGTTGTTGAATTTACAGGGGAAATGCTGCCCAAATTTCTGTAGATAAAGTGCTAGCCTAGGATTGAATTCCGAAGTGCCTATGGCTAATGTTTGGTATCTAATGATGTTGTTGTAGATTTTGAGAAGCCGAGACTTGAGTTTGGGTTAGCTTAGGAAGCGGACAAGGTATGTAAAGCTTACCTTTTCCTTCTTCTGGCATGTCTTAGTTGTAAGTAGACTATGATCCGAGTCTCGGGGTAACTCTATTCTTAAGATCCGAGCACGTATACGATTCTTATTCACTTCTTGATGTTAACGTTCTTAATACGGTCAAATTATGGTTTTTAACTCTTTTGTACAGTTGGATTTCAAATGTTGCATAAAGAATGTTGTTTTTAAAGGATTCTATAACTACGAACGACCGTAACTTTCATAGACGAGCTCGGATCGCTTCGAAACGTTCGTAGGAGACTCTATAATGAATAAGGTCTCCAACTTTCATATATTGACTCGGATTGGTTTGATACTCATCCGTGGGCCCCGAGACTTTCCTTTGTGTAATGCTAACGACTTTTGAAAGGACTTAGTGTGACTATCGTCTTGAACTCGGACGTTGATTACCAGGACCTCTATTGATGGACATCTAAAAAAAAACTATTGATGTACCAGGACCTCCTTAATAAAGGGGGGAAGGACATGGTGGACTTGAAAGGGATTATGGCGTTCTTATGCCCCAGAAGGGGAAATGTATTAGCTTGGAGCTAGAGTTCGAAACGATCGCCAATACAAGGGGATCGAAGACACGTATACTTGTGTTATGAGAGAATCGTAAGGGAGTAAGAATTTTCGTAGCCCTGTGTTTTTGGGTCGTAAATCGTAAGATGTGAGGAAAAGGTTAAAGAAACGGTTGTGGCAGAAAGCCAAAGGGGTAGTTGTGGCAAGAGCCCAAGGGTTTTGTTGGAACTCGAATTATGAGTTGCCGTAAGTGTACTGGTGCCGTGAAGGATAGCGAAGGGCGCAGGACCATTTCGTATATACATAACCATTATACCCACTAGCAACAAAGTCATGTTGAGTGAGCACTCGGAATGTAAAGATGAATGGTGACAAGGATGTAAGGACTAATGACGTTGACCATTGGACCACAAGTAAATCTCGATACAGTATGTCACCCTCAGACTGACGAGCAGACCGAACGTGCTATTCAGACTCTAGAAGATATGTTGCGAACCTGTGTTATTGATTTCAGAGGTGGCTGAGATGATCATTTGCTACTTGTTGAGTCCGTTTATAATAGTAGCTGCTATTCTAGCATCCAGATAGCCGTACGAGGCTTTGTATGGCAGAAAGTGCAGGTCACCGATTGGCTGGTTCGATGTTGGCGAAACTAAGTTAATTGGGCCAGAAATGATTCAGCAAGTAGTTGACAAAGTGAAACTCATTCGGGAGCGGTTATTAGCAGCTCAGAGTCGACAGAAGTCATATGCAGATAGTCGACGTCGACACCTAGAGTTCCAGGTCGACGATCGGGTATCTTTGGAAGTGTCACCCTTGAAGGGTGTTATGAGATTCGGCAGAAAAGGGGAAGCTTAGCCCGAGGCATATTGGACCCTACCAGGTCATCCGTAAAGTAGGCGAGGTTGCCTATGAATTGGACACCGTCGATTTGGGGCTTGATGCATCCAGTTTTCTACGTGTCTATGCTTCGCAAATGTATAGGTGATTTTTCCAGAATATTTCCCACAAATGATATCCAGATGACAGAGGAATTATCCTACGAGGAGCAGCCTATGGCCATACTGGATCGGCAGGTGAGAAGGTTACGTACTAAAGGCATAGCTTCAGTTAAGGTGTTGTGGCGGAACAATATCAGGGAAGAGATGAAGAATGCGTATTCCTACCTATTTCATATGTCCTCAGGTAATCCAAATTCCCAGATAGGTTGTGTTGATTGATTAATGAATTGTATGTAGTAGCTATAAAAGAGACTCCCCCGAAGTGCTTATAAGACCCTGTAAGACTAGTTTAACATTCGAGGACGAATGTTCTAAAGGGGAGGAGGAGGTTATATCCCGTATTTTGTACATTGGGACATTCCGATTCAGCCATGATAAGTTAAGGATAAGACTATTCCGGGATACCAGATTGAGACTTTTGACTTTCGATTTTGTTTTAAGGCATAAGTTGCTTATGATTTTATTGGTATGGAATATTAAGGAAAATTTGGAATTAAAAGTGAATTATGGAAAGTTATTAATTTTTCATGAAATGGCCATATGGGCCGTGGGAGGTGGTGTGGGTCCCACCCTTGGTTGGCCAAATTTGACTAGTCAAGCTATGAAGGGTGCATGTGATTACTTTACAATTGTAGGGACTAGAAGTGACAAAAATAATTCTTGAGGGGCCTAGGTGGCCGGCCAAGAGGTGTGGGCCATAGGGCCACATGTGTAGATTTTATATGGACATAAAAGATGACAACTTAAGTCATCTTCATCATTTTCACTCCCTAGAAGTTTCAAGAAAATTTGGAGAAAGAAAAGGGGGAGTATTCGGCCAAGGAGGAGAAAATGGAAGACCAAAACTCTTCATCAAAAAAATTATTTCTTCTAGGTTTTCAACTCATTGGAAGGTCCTAAACAACAAGGAGTAATTGTTAGAGCAAGCAAATCATCCATTCTTGCAATTCTCAACCCAAGCCATGTTGAAGAACTAAGTGAAGAAGGTAAGGTTTAATCTCCTTTTTATATGTTATGGAAGGTTTGTGCATGTTGTAGTACGTGAAAATGAATGAAATTCATGAAATCATGCGTGTTGAAGTGTTGGCCGTGTGTATGTAGTGGTGTGTAGGAATGATAAATTAATTGTATTGAGCATGTTTGTGTGTTGCTGTAGTGTGTAGAAATGAATGAAACTCATGAAATTGTGATGTTGGTGGTGTGGCCGAATAGTGGGCTGTTTTGGTAGGGCATGATGAACAAATTTTATTTAGTATTTTTGGCTGTTGTTGTATGGATTCTATGATGAAAATGACGGTTTGATGATTCAAATTGAAGTTGTAATCATTTGTAGGTTGTTGGAGAAGGTAATGTGATTTAATGTAGTTTCTTCAATTTATGAGGTTAATGTTGTTAATGTGTGGAATGTTGGTGTAGTTTATGAATTTGGAAGAAAGAATTGTGTTGTTGTTGTTCTTGTTGAATTTGGAAGGTTTCGGGTGATGATGTAAGTTGGTTGGGCCGTTTGGTATGTTGTGTAGATTGTTTGAAATGTTCTTGAGTTTTGTTTGAATGATTTCGGATTAGTGCTTGAATGTGGGAGCCTTGATGTTTGCTTGATTATATGTGGTTAATTTGAATGTAAATGAAATGTTGTCGAATTATGTGGAAAAGAGTTATTGACGTTAGAATGCATTTTGAATTGATTGTTAATGTTGTTAGTATGGTTATTGGTATTGTTGTTGAAGATTTGGCGAGTTGAATTCTGGGGTTGTTGAATTTACGGGGAAATGCTGCCCATTTACGTAGATATACATTGAATTCCGAAGTGCCTATGGCTAATGTTTGGTATCTAATGATGTTGTTGTAGATTTTGAGAAGCGAGACTTGAGTTTGGGTTAGCTTAGGAAGCGGACAAGGTATGTAAAGCTTACTTTTCCTTACGGCATGTCTTAGTTGTAAGTAGACTATGATCGAGTCTCGGCGTAACTCTATTCTTAAGATCATGTATACGAATTCACTTCTTGATGTTAACGTTCTTAATACGGTTTTTAACTCTTTTGTACAAGGAAATGTTGCATAAAGAATGTTGTTTTTAAAGGACTCTATAACTACGAACGGCGTAACTTTCATAGACGAGCTCGGATCGCTTCGAAACGTTCGTAGGAGACTATAATGAATAAGGTCTCCAACTTTCATATATTGACTCGGATTGGTTTGATACTCACCCTCGGACTTTCCTTTGTGTAATGCTAACGACTTTTGAAAGGACTTAGTGTGACTATCGTCTTGAACTCGGACGTTGATTACCAGGACCTCTATTGATGGACATCTAAAAAAAAACTATTGATGTACCAGGACCTCCTTAATAAAGGGGGGAAGTACATGGTGGACTTGAAAGGGATTATGGCGTTCTTATGCCCCAGAAGGGGAAATGTATTAGCTTGGAGCTAGAGTTCGAAACGATCGAGGGGATCGAAGACACGTATATTGTGTTATGAGAGAATCGTAAGGGAGTAAGAATTTTCGTACTTGTTTTTGAGTAAATCGTTGTATGTGAGGAAAAGGTTAAAGAAACGGTTGTGGCTAGAAAGCCAAAGGGGTAGTTGTGGCAAGAGCCCAAGGGTTTTTGTTGGAACTCGAATTATGAGTTGCGTAAGTGTCTTTGATATGTCATGGGATAGCGAAGGGCGCGGGACCATTTCGTATATACATAACCATTATACCCACTAGCAACAAAGTCATGTTGAGTGAGCACTCGGAATGTAAAGATGAATGGTGACAAGGATGTAAGGACTAATGACGTTGACCATTGGACCACAGAAGTAAATCTCGATACGGTATGTCACCCTCGGAGCGACGAGACGACCTAACGTGCTATTCGGATGTTGTTGCGAACTTTGTGTTATTGATTTCAGAGGTGGCTGAGATGATCATTTGCTACTTTTTGAGTACGTTTATAATAGTAGCTGCTATTCTAGCATCCAGATAGCCGTACGAGGCTTTGTATGGCGAAAAGTGCGACACTTAGAGTTGGCGAAACTAAGTTAATTGGGCGATTCAGCAAGCGGTTGACAAAGTGAAACTCATTCGGGAGCGGTTATTAGCGGCTCGAGTCGACGAGAGTCATATGCGATAGTCGACGTCGACACCTAGAGTTCCGGGTCGACGATCGGGTATCTTTGGAAGTGTCACCCTTGAAGGGTGTTATGAGATTCGAGCGAGAAAAGGGAAGCTTAGCCCGAGGCATATTGGACCCTACCAGGTCATCCGTAAAGTAGGCGAGGTTGCCTATGAATTGGACCTGCCGTCTGATTTGGGAGCAGTGCATCCAGTTTTCTACGTGTCTATGCTTCGCAAATGTATAGGTGATTTTTCCAGAATATTTCCCACAAATGATATCCAGATGACAGAGGAATTATCCTACGAGGAGACTGTGGCCATGCGGATCGGCGGGTGAGAAGATTACGTACTAAAGGCATAGCTTCAGTTAAGGTGTTGTGGCGGAACAATATCAGGGAAGAGATGAAGAATACGTATTCCTACCTATTTCCTATGTCCTCAGGTAATCCAAATTCCCAGATAGGTTGTGTTGATTGATTAATGAATTGTATGTAGTAGCTATAAAAGAGACTCCCCCGAAGTGCTTATAAGACC
>NW_026713763.1:0-42567 GCF_029784015.1 Lycium ferocissimum | reverse complement strand
GAAGAATGGAGGTTTGGGTGAGTTAGGGTTTTTCGGGGGAAAAAGTTTGTGTTTTTTTCGAAAAATGTGGAAAATCATATGTAATGCCTCCAAAAAGGATATTGAAATAATCTTGGTGGGTAATGAGTATGAAAATATTGATATTGGTTTGAAATATGAAGTTAGTTTGGAATGTTGTCACTTTATGTGGAAAGAAGCACAAAATTATGCTAGTAGGCGATTCTAGCCGATAATTGATGTTGTTGGATTGGTTGTTGTTGACATTTGAGCCGAGTTAAATTCTCGGGGTGTCACATTTACGGGGAGATGCTTTTGCCTCAAATTTTTGTTAGACAAGTATTAGTTCAAGATGAATGCTTGAAGCTTTATAGTTAACATATGGCAAACTTGACCTTTTGTAGGTTTTGGATGAAAAGAGATTTGAGTTTTGGAGAACGTAAAAGGCGCAAAAGGTATGTAAAGCTCTCCCATTCCTTCTCTTGGCATGTCTTAGATGTACTAGGTTTGAATTTGGACCTCGGGGGTAACTCTACTCCTCGGAATCCACGTCCAAAAACGCCCCTTTTTCGTTCAATAAAATTGAATTGATTTTTGTACGAGTAGTTATAAAAGTTGTCTAATCCCTCAGAACTTATGCAAATGAAATACGATTACCTTAAAATCCCTATAAATGATGTTACGAAGTTTAGCATACGTAATTTACATACGCCACCTCATCTGGTCGAGGTGGGCCCACTTTATCCGAATTTTTCCTAATATCCTATTTAAATTACCTTTGAATGGAAACTAAAGAAAACTTTTTAACTACCTTTATAAGCTCTTCAGAATATCTGTTGTAATTATTTTATTAAGTCTTATGACCCGCTTTGAGATTTGAAACTGCTTCAGAAAGACTTATATTCCGACTATTGTCAAATGTTCATTATATGGTCTGCCATTTGGGTTACGCTATCGAGTCTCTGTATATGTTTTACGTTTGATATGCACAAGTGATCCCTAAAGTTCTAGTTCGAAAAGAATCCTTCGCGGTTACTTAAAGGTATGTGCTATGCTTCGTCCGGACCCCTTTTTCTTAATATGTCGTTTGATCATTCCGTCTGCTCTCTGTATATGCTGTACATTTTATATTGCATTTAGTTTCTCACTACTCCACTCGTGGATGCCTCAATGCTTCCTTCACTGAGCCCGGGCCAGGATATGTTATCAAGCGTATTCCCCTGCATTGTTCGTCGTGCCTCGGTGTGAGGGGGCAGGTATATATGTACATGGGTTGTGGTGTATGATGTGCCATGTACACACTTTGATATGATATGATAACGCGCGACTACGCACGGCACCCGTCGCATATGTTAACAAGAAAATCAATAAGGTAATAACTCAAATATTTTAGAAAAATTCGGGCAGAGTTTCCTCTGTTTTTCCTACCAACCAAAATTTACCTGCACTCAAAAAATACCAGCAAAGGCCACACAGGGCCAACATATCATATAAACGTATATACAGGCGAGCCGGCAAGGCTGCCGCGGTGAATAACCGCCGTACATATCACACACATACATATACTGTACAGGTAGAACCATAACCCACGTTTTATGTCTACAGGCCTCTATACACAAAACAGAACATACGAAAATATGACGGGACAGGGCCCCGCCGTACCCTGAGCAAATGTACACGAGTGTAACAAAGGCTGTACCAAAATGCGGGCTCGGACAAGGGAGCTCTCCCAAAAAAGGCTGAACGGGGACCCTAAGGCTGGCGGCTCACCCGACGTATATACGCACTGCGCGGCATGAACGCAGCCCCCGAAGAAAGGGGGTCAGTACGAAATAGGTACTGAGTATGTAAAGCAGTGAACACAGTATATAGAACCGTAACCAATCTGGACTATATCGAATTAAGCATAGGGTCAGAAAAACCAGAACTCACCTGAGAAGCATGCATCATGCACACCCACATCATATCATTAAATCAGTATGCACATATAACGTACCCGGCCCTCAAGCAAGGGACTCGGTAAATAAATCACATAAACATCATGTATGGCAATCATATAATCATGTGCGTATGGCGTGCCGGCCCTCCAGTGAGGGACTCGGTAAGAAAATCATGTATGTATAAATAGCATACCCGGCCCTCTGGTGAGGGACTCGGTGAACAATGCAATAGTCTGTGCACGATTTCATACCCGGCCCGGGACTCGGTGGAAGACATACCATAACATGCACGAGCGAGTAGTGAGAGGTCATATGCACATAACAAGTAGGTAACCATATTCTCTCCCAAAACTCAAAGACCAACTATATTCGCCGTCATTAAAAGTGCTTAAACAAATTTCGGGTTGACCAATAAGTAAGAGTTATGAACTTCCACGATCATTTACGTATCAAAACATATCACACAACTCAAAGGACAATCAAACAACTATCATGTAGTAATTAAGACAATAGCCAAAAGCTTTCTTTAAGTTTCGCAACAATATGTCAACAGTGCGTCATATGAAATCTCGGGGCGCGTGACCCCACCTCGGGCCAAATATGGCGGTATACAAAATTTACGTGTAATACGCTTCCTGACATTACTTACGAGGGTTTTAGGGTAATCGGATCCTTTTCAAGCAATTTCTAGGCACTTGGACAATTCTTACAACTATGCATAAGCATTTACTTCAATTCTCTTGAATGAATAGTACCCATTTTCAACCTCGGATTTCTAGGATTAGGAAAGTCCCCGGGCGCGAAATCAAGCCTACACGTCTAAGACATGCCAAAGAAAGGAGGGGTAAGCCTTACATACCTCACGGACGTCTTGCGCTCGCTTTATCTCCAATCCCGTTTCGTCAAAAATCGTAAATGGTCACCTTTACAAGTTACTATTCATGAGGATTAACATTTCAATCTTAGGTTCATGTTTGGCTACCGAAATTTCGGCGTCGCTTTCCATATATATATAACATCCCCGAGTATCATCTCGGCTCAAATATCAACAACAACAACCAACCAACATTACAATCAACTCAACAACACCAATAATCGCCATAAAACACATAATAGCACATGTAGTCTTTCTTTCCACATAATAGCTCAACTTCTACTCCAACTTCATACTTCCAACTATTATCAACATTTTCATATTCATGCATTAACTCAAAACCATTCAAATCACATGCAAGAACACTTTAAACAATTGACACAATATTTTCAATTATCCGACAAATGCTCCAAACCACCGGAATTGTCTCCAAAGCCGACGACGACACTAATTACATTCTTTCCTTCCGAACTCATGATTTACATCACCAATCCACACATTAACAACACTATATTCATAAGTATAAAAATTACATAAAATCCACGTAAATTCTCAAATCATGACATAACTAACATAACATCATTCTAAGTCATCCAACTTGCAATTTTTTCCATATAAAATCCATAACGACAATACGAAAACGTTAACGACAATTGTTCATTCAAGACTACACAAAAGGGAAGGCCATTCGGCCAACACTCCTAGTCACACCAAAAATGATTTCCATTCTTTTCTTCACTCCACAACATTCAAATCATGCTAACTAACATTAATACATAACTTACACTTCAACACACACACACACATGACTAACCCACTATGCACGGCCACACTCAACTTCTCCCCTAACATGAATTTCTTCCATTTTAGCATACAACAACACACATACATCATCTATAACACAAGAAAAGAAGATTAGAACTAACCTTTCTTCTTCAATTCTTCACTTGACCAAAGTTGGTCGTTAGAGGAAACTAACGGATTTTTCTCCGAAACAACAACACCACGTTGTTTAGCACCCTTGACTTAGCAACTTTGCTTGAGGAGATTATTTTTTTGATGGAAGAATTTGGTCTTGATTTTTTTTTCTCCAAACTTTGGCCGTGAATAGGCTCTTTTTTTTTTTTCTCTTCTCTTTTGTTTCTTGATTTCTCTAGAATTGTGTGGCTAAGTGATGAAGATGACTTAGTCATCTTCTATATAATAACACATGATACATGTGGCCTTGGCCCACCATGAGGTGGCCGGCCACCTTGCTCCACTTGTCTATTTTTTTTTGAATTTTCAACTTTCCCAAAATAGTCCACTTACTAAAAATGGAAAAATTCCTCCAAGTATTTCTTAACCTTTCCGAGACATTAAAATCATACACAATTTAAACCTTTAAAACAATCGAAAGTCTCTCGGGATTGCCTTATCCCTAACTTCTCATAATTCACACAAGTTGTCCCGTTGTTCAAAATACGGGATATAACATCCTCCCCCCCTTAAGGACATTCGTCCTCGAATGTTCAATTAGTCTTATAGAGTCTTATAAGGGTCTGGGAGTTTCCTTTGTCACCATAACGTGCAGTTCCATCTATTGATTATATTTCTCTTTCACTTGCATTCGTTATCTTGTCCCATGCCTCACGCTTTCTTATATAATCACCAGAACACGTTCGCCTACTAACATAGTCACGCACGGAGTATTACGCTTTCAGTACACATATATAATTGTCAGCACCTTGCTCCCAGAAGATCCTCCTGACTACTACCCAAATTGACCCCAACTCTAAAACCGGAACACACCTTCCTTTTCCTTTACCCGGTCTATTTCTCTCCGGACTACGTGGCCTCTCCAATTTTTCGCCTGCTCAGGATATTCTAAATCCCTTTAGACTACCCTAGCTTTCCATAGCTTCTTATGGCTCCAGTTGTGAAACTTCCAGAAACTTCCCAGGGGGGGTCACCCATCTTAGAATTTCCCTCGCGCTAGCACGCTTAACTTCGGAATCTCGATGTATTACCATACTTTAACGCTCGTATAATCGTGTTCCGCTCACTATAGAACCTTTATCGCGTAATTTGGAGTAAAATACGGTCTTGACAGGTTTCCGGACGTCTTCGTCGCACAATTACCGTTTCGCCCCTCTCTCAATTTTTTTCCTATCCACTGTCACTTATGGATATTACCGCTTTCCATCCTAGACTCCGGGGTCCGTAATAACAATAAACACGTCTTAATTACTGTTATTTACAAATACCAGATTACTAACCCTCAAATTTTCCATTTACCGCTCTTGCGCAACAATTATACAACAAATACACACATATAAGAAAATAAATTCTAGTAAGGATTCATATACCTGTAGCCGCATCTGGCAATGCCTCCTGGTCCTGTCTACCGGCTAATGCGTATAAGCGGTTCGATGGACCGCTAGAATTAGGAGCTCCGCCGCGACCTCTGCCACGGCCCGCTGGTGCCGGTGTACCCTGCCCCGTAGGGCGCATCGCTGCTGAGGAAGACGAACCAGCAACCGATCCAGTAGGCTGGGCCATACCACCTAAACCGCCTCTATACGGGCACTGCCTCATAATATGGCCCTGACGGCCACAAGAAAAACAGGCACCAGTGCCGCGACGGCATTCCCCAAAATGAGGCCTGCCACAACGAGAACACTGGGGCAACGGGGGCCTCATCTGACCGGAACCTCCATCAATCTGTGGCCCTGAACCTCTGGAGCTCGGACCGGCTCCCGAATACCCTGCACCATCAAACCTCCTGCCCGGAAATCGTGAGGGTGCGCTCGTGGCTTTGCCGGGTCGAATATCCCGTGCTCGCCGAGGTCGTCCGCCTCGTGAATCCCCCCGAATACCCCCGACCTAGCCCTCTCGGGCCGGCGCCTATCATCGGTCCCGGTCAGCCGGCACCCCCGTGCCGCTCCTCCATGCCCGGGCGTACGCCGTACTCGCGCAATGTCCGCGCCCGGTGAGAAGCCATCGACATACAATTGTCAATCAAATAGTCATCCAACCCCATGACATCTTCGGGTGTACTCGATCGCCATGTCTCTGCTACAACATGAGGAGCGTGTACGGCTAAGGAGTCAAACTCCGGGCCCACTCTCGGACGCTCCTACCACCCCGTTCAAATGTATAAACCCGTGAATCCCGGCGCGTCCGACCTCCGGAGGTAGAAAATGAGCAAGAAAAGCCTCCACGAACTCCTCCCACACAGCTGGGGGAGCCTCCTCACCCCGGGATAGCTCCCAAGACTCATACCAATTGGCTGCAATATCGTGCAGCCGATACGACGCAAACTCAACAGACTCAGTATCGGAAGCCTTAACGAGTCGCAGTGTGCGCCGCATCCCTCTGATGAACTCATGAGGGTCCTCCTCGGGTTTTGACCCGAAGAACTCTGGCGGATTGCAAGTCAGAAAATATCGGGCCCTCTGGCTGTCGCGTCCCCCAGCAAAATCATCTCCAGCACCCTGCCTGCGGACACCGTCACCGCTACCCGATGCGGTCGACAACCGAACGAGCGTCCCTCATGGCCCGGGCCTCCGCCTCAGGCTGCGGAGCTGGAGGCTCGGGCACTCGAATCTCAGGGGCGGGCGGTGGGGCCGCCTCCTGTGCCGCGCGGCTCCTTCTTCGCTGCCGTGCTCCTCGGACGGTGATGGAGTGGCGGAACTAGCCGGCCGGGGCACAATCTCCGCTCGGGCCGGGCATGGGCCTAGTAACTCTCTGGGCCCCTACCGGTCTCTTCCGGCTGCCGGTGGACTTGCCGCCACGGGCAACCGTCGCCTTTTTCTCGGAGGCATCGGCGAAAACATAAGAATTTCGTCGAAATAAGTCTTCCTAATAACACGGCTTTATCGCACGATCTAAGATCGAAAGAAAAGACGAAGATCCTAAATGTCCTGTAGCCTCTTGTTTATAGATGTGGTGCACAACACACCGATAAACAAGACTCTACTAGACACGGCTGCGAGACATTCCGAGGATAACCGCTCGATACCACTTTTGTCACGACCCAACCCCGTGAGCCGCGACTAGCGCCCGATTTGGCACCGTACGCGCTAACACACGGCGTCGCATATGTTAACAAGAAAATCAATAAGGTAATAACTCAAATATTTTAGGAAAATTCGGGCGAGTTTCCTCTGTTTTCTTACCAACCAAAATTTACCCGCACTCAAAAAATACCGGCAAAGGCCACACAAAAACATATCATATAAACGTATATACGGGCGAGCGGCAAGGGGTGCCGCGGTGAATAACCGCCGTACATATCACACACATACATATACGTACGGAACCATAACCCACGTTTTATGTCTACGGTGCCTCTAAACACAAAACGGAAACATACGAATATATATGACGGGACGGGGCCCCGCCGTACCCCGTACAAATATACACGAACGTGTAACAAATCGTACCAAAATGCGGGCTCCGAACAAGGGAGCTCTCCAAAAAAAAATAATGCTGAACAGGAACCCTAAGCTGGCGGCTCACCGGACGTATATACCGCACACGCGGCATGAACGCGGCCCCGAAGAAAGGGGTCGGTACGAAATAGGTACGAGTATGTAAAGCGATGAACACAATATATAGAACCGTAACCAACTAGACTATATCGAATTAAGCATAGGGTCGAAAAAATCGAACTCACACGAAAACATGTATCATGCATACCCACATCATATCATTAAATCAGTATGCACATATAACGTACCCGGCCCTCAAGCAAGGGACTCGGTAAATAAATCACATAAACATCATGTATGGCAATCATATAATCATGTGCGTATGGCGTACCCGGCCCTCCAGTGAGGGACTCGGTAAGAAAATCATGTATGTATAAATAGCATACCCGGCCCTCTGGTGAGGGACTCGGTGAACAATGCAATAGTCTGTGCACGATTTCATACCCGGCCCGGGACTCGGTGGAAGACATAACATAACATGCACGAGCAGAGTAGTGAGAGGTCATATGCACATAACAAGTAGGTAACCATATTCTCTCCCAAAACTCAAAGACCAACTATATTCGCCGTCATTAAAAGTGCTTAAACAAATTTCAGGTTGACCGGAATTAATAAGTAAAAGTTATGAACTTCCACGATCATTTACGTATCAAAACATATCACACAACTCAAAGGACAATCAAACAACTATCATGTAGTAATTAAGACAATAGCCAAAAGCTTTCTTTAAGTTTCGCAACAACATGTCAACGGTACGTCATATGAAATCTCGGGGCGCGTGACCCCACCTCGGGCCAAATATGGCGGTATACAAAATTTACGTGTAATACGCTTCCTGACATTACTTACGAGGGTTTTAGGGTAATCGGATCCTTTTCAAGCAATTTCTAGGCACTTGGACAATTCTTACAACTATGCATAAGCATTTACTTCAATTCTACTGAATGAATAGTACCCATTTTCAACCTCGGATTTCTAGGATTAGGAAAGTCCCCGAGGCGCGAAATCAAGCCTACACGTCTAAGACATGCCAAAGAAAGGAGGGGTAAGCCTTACATACCTCACGGACGTCTTGCGCTCGCTTTATCTCCAATCCCGTTTCGTCAAAAATCTGTAAATGGTCACCTTTACAAGTTACTATTCATGAGGATTAACATTTCAATCTTAGGTTCATGTTTGGCTACCGAAATTTCGGCAGCGCTTCCCTTATATATATAACATCCCCGAGTATCATCTCGGCTCAAATATCAACAACAACAACCAACCAACATTACAATCAACTCAACAACACCAATAATCGCCATAAAACACATAATAGCACATGTAGTCTTTCTTTCCACATAATAGCTCAACTTCTACTCCAACTTCATACTTCCAACTATTATCAACATTTTCATATTCATGCATTAACTCAAAACCATTCAAATCACATGCAAGAACACTTTAAACAATTGACACAATATTTTCAATTATCCGACAAATGCTCCAAACCACCCGGAATTGTCTCCAAAGCCGACGACGACACTAATTACATTCTTTCCTTCCGAACTCATGATTTACATCACCAATCCACACATTAACAACACTATATTCATAAGTATAAAAATTACATAAAATCCACGTAAATTCTCAAATCATGACATAACTAACATAACATCATTCTAAGTCATCCAACTTGCAATTTTTTCCATATAAAATCCATAACGACAATACGAAAACGTTAACGACAATTGTTCATTCAAGACTACACAAAAGGGAAGGCCATTCGGCCAACACTCCTAGTCACACCAAAAATGATTTCCATTCTTTTCTTCACTCCACAACATTCAAATCATGCTAACTAACATTAATACATAACTTACACTTCAACACACACACACATGACTAACCCACTATGCACGGCCACACTCCAACTTCTCCCCTAACATGAATTTCTTCCATTTTAGCATACAACAACACACATACATCATCTATAACACAAGAAAAGAAGATTAGAACTAACCTTTCTTCTTCAATTCTTCACTTGACCAAAGTTGGTCGTTAGAGGAAACTAACGGATTTTTCTCCGAAACAACAACACCACGTTGTTTAGCACCCTTGACTTAGCAACTTTGCTTGAGGAGATTATTTTTTGATGGAAGAATTTGGTCTTGATTTTTTTTTCTCCAAACAGCCGAATAGGCTCTTTTTTTTTTTCTCTTCTCTTTTGTTTCTTGATTTCTCTAGAATTGTGTGGCTAAGTGATGAAGATGACTTAGTCATCTTCTATATAATAACACATGATACATGTGGCCTTGGCCCACCATGAGGTGGCCGGCCACCTTGCTCCACTTGTCTTATTTTTTTTTTTTGAATTTTCAACTTTCCCAAAATAGTCCACTTACTAAAAATGGAAAAATTCCTCCAAGTATTTCTTAACCTTTCCGAGACATTAAAATCATACACAATTTAAACCTTTAAAACAATCGAAAGTCTCTCGGGATTGCCTTATCCCTAACTTCTCATAATTCACACAAGTTGTCCCGTTGTTCAAAATACGGGATATAACATTTATGTTCTGTATCTTCTGTTCAGTTATGATTCGGTTTATCTTATTCTATGCTTTGCATACTCGGTGATATTCAAGAGCCTACCCACCCCATGTTTTCGGGGCTGCGTCTCATGCCGCGCGAGTACACCGGATGATTACGAAGCTTCGTAGGAGATGTTCCGGCGGCGTTGGCAAGCTCCATTTGCTCCCGGAGCATCCGCCGTGTCGGATTATGCATGTTATGTGTTCGAGTATACGTTAGAGGCTTTGCGGACGAGTTGTGGGTTACGGACGTCGGTTTGTAGGCGGCCCCATGACCAATGGCGTCGTGTCATTCTGTATTATGCCATAAATTCCATATGATTACATGTTCTGTCGATTTGTAAACTACAAAAGATATTTCCAGAATATTTGTTGTACTTGTCATTTTGTCTGATTAAGAGTCCAAGGGTTTATGTATGTAATAAGAGTCAGTGGGTTCGCTCGGCTCCGAATGTGGGGTCGGGTGCCCATCACACCCTAGTAAAATCAGGGTGTGACATAATCAATCCATATTAAGAATCGTGAATAAGGTTAAGAAGTGTTACACCATAGGATTGAATACAAACAGGATATGATGTGAATATAATGAGGATTGTTATGAAAATAAGTAAAGCCTAGTGAGGCTGAAGATTCCAGAATATGGACTGGAATAGTAGAACAATGTAAGGTTATCAGGAAAGTATCTCTTGAAAGGATATTCAGGAATTAGAGGAACATCCTTGCAACCGAGAATCATTGCTAAGGAAGAAACTCGTTTCCAACTATTCAAAGGGAATGTTATAGATAGCGCATATCGAGAGGATCAAAATGGTGACCCCAAAAAGGAGGTACACGTGGACTATCTCTAAGTAAAGAGTGGGAGTAGAAGAGGAAAACGGAGGAACCAATATGAAATGGTAAACCTACCAAATGGAAAGAAAACTTCCATTCCATAGTGTTACGGAAAGATAAACCCAAATTAAGAAAAACTCGACTTAAGCTCCAAATGTAGGTGGATATAGTAAATTGCAGGCAATTATGGAAGTAGCTAAGTTATGACCACTTTTCTTTAGAAATTCAATACTAACTGATGTTAGGAGGACAATGGTTTTAAGTTAAGCAAGGAGAGACACGGCATGATAGAAGAGTAATTGATTCGTCATGAGGCCACCATAACCGGTATACTTATATAGGACTAGTTTAACATTCGAGGACGAATGTTTTAAAGGGGGGAAGGATGTTACATCCGTATTTCGTACGTCGGAAAGCGTGCGAGTTAAATGATATTAGTAATGGACATGAGGTTATCCCCCAAGCTTATAGGTGGTTAAAGTGATGGTACACATGTACCGTAAGGATTTGAAGTTAAACCAATCTAAGAAAATAAGTTCGTCGAGGTTCGAAATTTATTTGAATGGAATACGATCCACGTTATAATATCCCATATTTTTGGGCTAGAAAATTTAATCGTCCAATATGAGCAAAATTACCCGAGCCCGGAGAATTCGATAATATTCAAGGATGAAAATCAAGAGCTCGGTGTATACAAGGAATGAAGTCCCAAAATTATTTAAGACGAAAAAGTGTGACGACGATGATTGAAAATAATATTTTATGTGTAGCAAATGAGGCCATGGACTATGGTATATCACATGATTATAATAATGAGTATATGAAGTTAGTTAGAAGTGATCAATATTGAGTGAATTGAGATCAAGAAATTAATTATGTGGGTAATTAATTAAATATCGGGATCATTGGATAACTATTAGGTGGATATGGTCCACGTGCTTTACCAATAAATGGGCAGCAAATATATTAGATGTAGGCCACAGTGTTATTGTGGCAAAAATTAGTGATAAGTCATAAGGGAAGCTGGGCCATGAGGGGACACGTGTCAAGGCAGCAACATAATTTTACCTCACTTTCTTTGACCATTTCACAATAGAGAATGAAAGCAGCAACGTCAATTTATCATTGTGAGCACTAACATTTTTGTTTCTTAACAAAACAGCAACACGATTTTACATATGGAGTGCTCTATTGTTTTATCAATACGTGGAAGTTTATTTCAAGGAAGCGGATCAATTTTTTTATATATTCTTTCCAAGATTAACCAAGATATGTATGAAAACATATATATGGTTATTATACGGGTATAGCTGCAAGATGAATTTAAATATTTATAGGCAGCAACGTGATCATGATATTCAGGAGATCAAAGTATAATTTTCGTCAGGAACAACATACGGTTTGGCGCACCGCTCTAATCTCGTTATTCCATTTTGTCGTGTTGTTGGACCCGGACTTTCTTCAAAGTGAAGTAAGGTGGAAAAAGAGTACTTCTTGGCATATAAGGTAAGAAATCCTCTCTCCTAGATGTATTTGAATTATCAAGTCGTATCTACGTTGCTAGATGAGAGAATTACAAAAACTATATCGGAAATCGGATTTATTGTTATTGTTACCGTGTGGGCTGTTTTGGAAGTGATTTAAGAATGGATTTAATTCTAGTTTGGTATGAAATTGTTGGTATTGTTGTTGTTGGTATTTTGATTAATGTTTTGGCTGAATTGGAATCTCGAGGATTATTAAGTTTTTCGTGGGAAATGTCGCCTAATTTTGTTAAGTAACGTGCATAGCTTAGGCTTTGGATTTTGAGCGCGCCATAGTTAATACTTGATATCAATAATGTTGTTGTAGATTGGGAAACCCTAGATTCGATTTATGGTTAGCTTGGAGCGGATAAGGTATGTAAAGCTACCCCTTCTTCTTGGCATGTCTTAGACGTAAGTGATGTACGATATGAGCTTTGGGGTAATTCTATTCACAAGTTCCGAGCATGATTATGATTCTTATTCACTCTTTGATGTTAGAACTCTTAGAGTAGTCGAGCTACTGCCCTCGAGCTTTCTATATGATCGGATAGTAAATGATACATAAAAGTTCCTATTCTTGAAAGACTCTATAATGACCAATGACCTTAACTTTCATAAGTCCCACAACCTTGGTACATGCCTATGATTCTAGGCTCTATTTGGTATGGTCCATGGTGATATTCAAAGGGTACTTAATATGATTATCACCTTTAATACTCAAATGCGAGTCTATTCTTCTTATTCTACTGAGTCTCATGATGATTCACCGAGTCCATAATGGGCCGGATATGATATATGATATAGTCATGCATGATTTTATTTCATTATTTTTCCATGTGCAAGATTCCTTGATTATCATACTTGTCTCCATGAAATCTTTACTTCGGTTATGATTTTCCTTAATGTATTTCATGCTTTATATACTCGCACATATTTCGTCCGACCCCACTTTCTTCGGGGGCTACGTTTCATGCCGACAAGTACGATACTCGATTTGGTAATCCACGCAAAGGCCTTCTACTCGGTTGTCTTGAGTGCTCAGCGGTTCGGAGGCTAGACCTTTAGGCACATCTTCCGATACATGTATATGTTTATTCGGAATCAGGTAATGGTTAAGGTCTTTTCCATCCCGTCATATGTCACGCTTTTACTCTTAGAGGTATAGACATATGTGTGGGTTATATATAGATGTTGTTCATGTCACGACCCAATTAGTTAAGCGACGGCACTATGCGATACTTGTAGGTAGAGCACCCATTATCCCGTATCATACCTTTACTACTAAGTGGGCCACATGGATTACAATTATATTTTTTACATAGCATTATCATTCATAACATTATTATAAACCCGTACGACTAAACTTTACTAATTTAATATACATGAACAAGGACAAGCAAGCTACAAAATCCCTAACAATCGCACATATCCAAATTTACGAGTCTCTACACAAAATACATATGATAACAAGCAGTGATAATTGATGACTATCCTCGCCACCGTCTTGCCCTGAATATGTGTACACAACTAAACACATTGGCACAAACGATCCGAAGGTCAGATTTCCTAACCTGGAGCGCTGTGTGGCGCACTACACCCCATAAACGGGACTCCTTTTGTTACACGGCTCGTAACAAACCCCTAGGACCAAACTTGCTCATAATACCACTTCTTTCACGACCCAACTAGGGGCCGCGGCATGAAACTTGTACCGAGCACCCATCCCGTATCATACTTTTACTACTAAGTGGGCTACATGGATTACACCGTTATTTCTTTACATAGCATTATCATTCGTAACATTATTATAAACTTGTATTAATAAACTATAATTTAATATACATCGACGGGGGACAAGCAAGCTAAAAATCTCTAACATATCTGTCTACGAAAACAAAATACATATGATAACAAGAAGGGTGGATAAAGACATAAAAGAAATATAGAATATGTCACAAATACGGTAGAAAAAGGCTAACAAGCGTGCAAAGTATCGCCGATAAACTCCTTGTGGAACCGGCATACCATGCATGCTGGCATAAACGCGGCGTCCGCAAGAAGGACGTCGGTACGAGTGTACGAGTATATAAGGCACGAATAATAACATACGAAAAATATAGAACATGGATAAAGACATAAAAGAAATAAAGAACATATCACGAGGTAGGAAAAATAACTTTACAATTAAGTGCTACCATGCATGCTTAGCTTTTCCGTATACATGTACTTTACTTTGCTTTTCTTTGAAAACACTTCTTTTCATACATATATATATATATTGAAAATAACCATATCATATTGCCGAAGCATCGGCTCCGATCCATTTAACCACATATCCCGCGTCCGGGTATCCCGCGTCCGGGACGAAATCATGTATCACACTCCAACTGATCAGGTGGCTACGCGTCTATAGCGCCTTCCCTCTTTCCCAACTTTCCCCATATACATATACTTATACTTATAACATATTACAAAGATACATGAGAACCCAAAGAAAATAGGTCCATATCGGAGTGACATAAGGTCGGTAGCCTCCGATTACATTATGGAATAACTCTAGCCGCTTTGTCTCACCTTGAAGGAACTAGTAATATAAGGCGAGACCATAACGAAGGGTAGTAATAAAAGGGAGCATACAGTAAGATCACGACCTCATAAGGCGTCAACTTATGTTCTTGCAGTCTCTAGAAAGTAGGGTCATGTTCAAGGAAACAAGGTTTAGGATTAGGAACTAACTCTATATTCTCATATTCATATTGAGTCCATGGCTCGAGATTTTCAACTATGAAACCACATCCATCATAATCATCATAGAAGTACATTCGTTAGGATAACTACAACACTTATAAAGGCTCTAGTGTATTCTGCTTTCATTTAACAAATTATAGATGTTAGATGCAATTGTTTCAATAAGATATGAAAACTTAATTCAATTCTATTGAATGAAAAAGGATCAATTTCAATTTCGGATTTCTAGGAATAGGATCGTCCCCGAGGTTCGTATTCGACCCTATTATGTCTAAGACATGCCGAAGAAGGAAGGGTAAAGCCTTACATACCTTTTCGCTTCTTACACTTCTCCAAATTCAAGCTCCAAATTCACCAAAATCTACAATTTGGTCACATTCGCCAAACATTAATTAGAGCATTTAAAAAAATTGAATCTTAATGTAACACTTGTCTACCGAAATTTCGGCAGCACTTCCCCTGCAAATACGCCATTCCCAAAAATTCAACTTGGCCAATTCTAATCAACAACAACCCGGGAATTCAACCCGGCCAAACTATTCACAACAATATCCCCAATCATACTAACAACTTTAACGATTTATCCAAAATACATTCTAACGACTCAATTAATATACTACTTCCTTCAAGACCTTCCAACTCCAATAAGAATAATAACCACCTAATAATTTGTACACCAACCACATCATGCTACAACATTACCTTCCATGCATGCAAGAACATTGTATTCAATTTACATAAACTTCTAAAACAAGCCTCCAACTACTTCAATTTCACTAGACTCATTCAATTTTCATTGTCAACATAACATCCACAACAACAACAACCAAATATTAGATAAAATAATTAAATCATCATTCCTACACACACCCATAGGTACCTACACACATATAGGCCACAACATGGTTTTACTCTTCCATGAATTTCATCCACTTTTTACATGCTACAACATACAAAATCATCCCTAACATATAAGAAAGAATTAAACCTTACCTTTTCTCTTCAATTCTTCACTTGGCTAGAGATTTCAACTTGTATGAACATGTGTTTTCTTGCTCCAATGAACACTCCACCTTGCTAGGAACCCTTCAATTGGTAGGAAATAATTTTTTGAAGAAAATTTTTTCCCAAGGTTGTTGTTGGAGTAGCTATGGCCGAATGGCCTATGGATTTTCTCCTTCTTTTTTTTTTTTTCTGTTCTTACAAGTCTTGAAATTTCTAGAAAGAAATGTGAATAAGATGACTATTAAGTCATCTTTTAAACCATTCATTTAATTCCCATATGGGCTTGGCCCATCAAGAAGGAGGGGACGACCAACATGGCCCAAATCACACAAGCCCTTTTTTTTTTCTACAATTCATGAAAAATTATTCTCCAAATTCCAAATTTACCCTTAGCATTCCTCCATGTTTCCATAAGTCATATTGCAAATTTACCATTTTACCCCTAGCCTTTCTTAATATTTCCGCTTCTAAATTCTTCATAAGCAACTCATATGCCAAACAAAATAAAATATGGCCTTGCTTGTTATCTTCCCGCGATTATCTTGAATTATCCGAATGCACAAAAATGCGGGATATAACATAGTTGTCGAGATGTCAACAAAGTGATGTCAGTTGAGTCATTTGTGGATTTTAAAAGAGTATGTATTTTAGATGATTTCAATTGGTTTAAAGTACTTATTTGATTGAAAGTTTTCATAATCGTCATAAAGATAATGATATCTATTTAGAAAAGTTTCATGTTTTTAAAAGTTTTTGAAATGATAGTTTTTGATAGAGCGAATGTCTAAGGGTTCGCTCGACTCTGATGAGAGTCGGGTGCCCGTCATGCCCTACCATTGTTAGGGTGTGACACTACCAGTAGTATAATTTCTCTTGAGTGTAGATTTGCAAGTTCAGGAGAATAAGCATTAATTCGTAGGAGATCAATCAGGTATGTTAAGGCTCGTCCCTTTCTTTCAAAGGCATGATCCCTATGCTACGATTTCATAAATGCTTCCATACTTCTTTGTTTTAAAAAGATACAAGTTTATGCCTCCAAGGCATGATTCCTTTCTCGATAATCCATAAATGTTTTCTAAAATGCCCGTATTTTCCAAACCAGAGATTTATGATGCTGTGAGCTCTTATGATAACAACGATGAACATGTTTTTTTACGATGATAATGATGATGTCAAAGATGGGAATATTTTCTATGATGATTATGATGACGATGATTTTATGGTTAAAAGTCTCACGTTATGAGATCAATGCTTTTATGAGATTATTGAGCTTATTTCATGATTTTCTCGATTTTATTCATTGTTGTTGTCACGACCCGAACTACGGGCCATGACGGGTATCCGGGGCTAACCACCGAACACCACTCATTCTACTACTCATCTGCCCTCACTCATAACATATGCTCATAATCATAAGAATTTATTAACATTTGAAACATATTTACTTTTATAAACATAAGCCTTCGGCTATCAAAAACACATATACATACATATACATAAAGATTGCACAACATCCTACCCATTAATGCGTATCTACGAGCCTCTACTAGGTACTAGACATATGGATGGGACGGGACCCCGTCATACTATGCCCATCATGGATATATATATATATATATATATATATATATATATATATATATATATACATGTACCAAGAGAATAATCAACGGCACCTCCGAAAAATGGAGTGCTCTCAAATCAGCCGCTAGCTCCTATGAGTCTGGATCACCTCCCTGTCTACCTGTGGGCATGAACACAGCGTCCGAAGAAAAGGACGTCAGTACGAATGTGGTACTGAGTATGTAAGGCATAAACAATAATAGAGCATTAATGAAATGAGGAGGCATCAATGAAGGCAATCTGTGACTGACTGAATCATAAAGGAAATCATACATGCATGGCTTACTTTCATACTCTTCATCATATCATATATGCATAGATGTATAAGCTGCCCGACCATATAGGTGCGGTGTGATAATCAATAGCATTAGCAATAGCATTAGCCTGCGTCCAGGCCTCCCGCGTCCGGGGTATCATCTCATGCCGCCCACTAGTGGTGCTGCCCATGCCCTTTGGCCATGGTGTATACACTGCCCGCCTTGGCGGTGACTGCCCGTCCATATAGGCGTGGTGTAATATCATCATATGCTCATAGTAATATGCTTATCATAACTCATCATAACACATGCATAGAAACTCATAGATAATCAGGCACTATCGGGGTGACGTAAGGCTGTGAACCCCCGACTTCATTATGGAACATTCATACGTATCCTGCCTCACCTTGAAGGAACAAGCATAAGGTGAGTGTAAATAATGATCAACATCAATGGGCTATGGATGACTTCATTAGCTTAATTGAAACATCATATCATAGACTATAGCATCTCTAGACTTTAGCTTGTCATTATCATTATCTTACTCATAGCATAGTTCTTATCTTGTAAGGTCTTTCATGAACAAGGACTCATAGCTTTCTAGAAGATAGGACATTCATAGGAAAAGAGGAAATTCATGCCATAGGACTCATTCCTTAGAAAGAAAGGATTAGCCTCACATACCTTTATCGCTTAACTATTCTATCGCTTGCTCGTTTTCCTTTAATGCGCGCGTCTTTACCTTCAAGAGAGTTTATGTCGTCATTAGATAGGTAATTACAAGAACGTGCTTCTTAAGGCTAAAGAAAATTGGGCAGCGTTTCCTTTGTTTATACTACTTTCCATCATATTCCATATCAACTCCCAACATTCATAACAACCATCAAAATATCGCTAGCAACAATCGTTATTCATTTACATTATTCACATTTCACAATTCTACTCCAATTCTCCAAAATCATGACCAAAGTCTATTATTGTGTACTTTCACATAGGATGCTTATTCCATGTTCTAAATATCATTTATAACGTATTCATAATCTCAACATATCCATTTCGTGATTCAATCCAACTACTACTCACTAATAGCACTATTCACCCATTTTATGACCCATTTTCTATGCTCTTCTACAATCCATATGATTCAACTTACTAATACTTCAAACAACATGGGGAGATCACGAAACTCACCTTAGATGATGGAGGAACAAGCCTTGGATGATAATACGCCTTTTCCACCAAAACCCTATTTTTCCTTTCTTGAGATTTCTTGAATCGAATGACTTTAATAAGGTTTCCTTCACTTGATTTCTTGTTGTTGATCCTTGATTCCCTTTGTTTTCTTATGGATGAAATATAGAGAAGGTTCTAGAGGTCTTGAGAGATGAAGAAGGGTGGTGGAAATGAAATAAATGAAGTGGGCATCACATATAAAGACTTAGAACATTCCAGTCGTCGGGACTTCCACGGGATTCCCACGGTCCGTGGAACGTGTTGGCCGTGGGCGGTCGTGGTTCATGACCAGCCATTCATCTTCTCTGCTGGCTGTTCCACGGACACATCCACGGTTCGTGGATCATGATACTGTTCGTGGAACATGGTCATGGAACTCACAGTTCCACCGGAATGGTTCCCGTCGTTTCGTTTGATCTCCAATCCTTGTGGAACCTTCTTAGCACTTGTTTATCACTTCATTATTAATCTAGGGGACATTATAACTCTTCTCCAAAACATCCTTAAGGTATCATTAACTCAATACTCATAATGTCGCCCGACACAATAACTTATAACTCACTTTCCTCAACAACTTTCTTTCTTCAATCCGAATGTCTTTGGAAATCTTAATTAGGACTATCAATTACTATTTCTCACTTATCCAAACCTCGTATTCATCATGCCCTTCGTGAGTCCATTCACTTGTACACTAAGGAAAATTTCTGAGATGTAACATTCTTCCCCTCTTTTGAAACATTCGTCCTCGAATGTTTAGTCATTAGGAATTCTAGAAAAATTTCGCCAGAGTTTCCCCTGTAATATGGCGTTACCATCCTGTCACAACAACCCATAATATCATTGCCTCACAGGGCCACAACACAATAACGATACAAATTGGCCACACACGACCCATATACATAAAAGTAAAGCATACATACCTTATCATCTCGAAGTTTCATCATAGATCTCTTCTGGGGACTGAAATAAATGCGGATATGTGGATTTCATCTTCTCTTCCGCTTCCCAAGTCATTTCTTCTCGATTGTTATTTTGCCATAATACCTTAACTGAAGCTACTTCCTTATTCCGAAGTTTCCGTACTTGCCTGTCTAATATGGCAATAGGTACTTCTTCATAAGTTAGCTTTTAACGTGATTTGAACATCATCTACTGGCGCAATCTTTGTGGGATCTCCAACACATTTACGGAGCATTGAGACATGAAATACTGGGTGGACTAATTCAAGCTCTGAAGGCAAGTCCAATTCATACGCTACTTGACCCACTTTGCGGATAATTTTATAGGGTCCAATATATCGGGGACTTAACTTTTCTTTCCTACCAAATCGCATCACCCCTTTCATTGGCGACACTTTCAAGAACACCCAATTGTCGACTTGAAATTCTAGTTCTCGCCGGCGGTTGTCGGCGTAAGACTTTTTGCGACTTTGAGCTGTCAATAATCGATCTCGGATCACCTTGACTTTCTCTACGGCTTGTTGAACCAATTCGGGGCTTATTAACTGTACTTCTCCTACTTCAAACCATCCAATTGGAGATCTGCACTTTCTTCCATACAAAGTTTCATACGGAGCCATATGAATACTGGAGTGGTAGCTATTATTATAGGCAAATTCGATTAGGGGTAAGTGGTCATCCCAAATACCACCAAAATCTAGAACACATGCCCTTAGCATATCCTCTAAGGTCTGTATAGTACGCTCGGCTTGCCCGTCAGTTTGCGGGTGAAATGCCGTGCTGAGCTTCACTTGGGTACCTAGACCCTCTTGAAAGGATTTCCAGAACTTAGCTGTAAACTGCGCTCCTCTGTCTGTGATAATGGATATTGGAATACCATGAAGTCTCACAATCTCCTTAATGTACAACCTTGCTTAATCTTCTGCTGAGTATGTGGTTCTGACTGGAAGCAAATGCGCTGTTTTCGTCAATCTATCCACAATCACCCATATGGAATCATGTTTTCCTCGGGAACGGGGCAATCCTACCATAAAATCCATGTTAATCACTTCCCATTTCCACGTAGGAATTTCTATTGCTTGCAATAATCCTCCTGGCTTCTGATGTTCTATCTTTACTTGTTGACAATTCGGACATTGAGCTATAAATTCTGCTATGTCTCTTTTCATGCCGTCCCACCAATACGTCAATTTAAGATCATGATACATTTTTGTGGCTCCTGGATGAATAGAATACCGAGAATAATGAGCTTCTTCCAGAATCTGATGACGAAGTCCTGCAATATCCGGAACACATAACCTATTCTGGTACCTGAGAACCCCATCTGCCGAGACTTCAAATAGTGACTTTTCTTTTGGGAATTGCACACCTTTATAATACTTTAATTTGGGATCCTCGTATTGGCGCTCTTTTATTTCTGTGTCCAAGGATGAAGCTGTGGGATTGTTAACACTAACTCCTGCATCGCCTGAATCAATCAGACGCACTCCAAGATTAGCTAGCTGATGGAGTTCATGGATTATTTCTTTCTTCTCCGAGGGTACTTCACATAGGCTACCCATTGATCGGCGACTAAGCGCATCTGCTACTACATTTGCCTTTCCGGGGTGGTATAAAATATTCACATCATAATCTTTCAGTAATTCTAACCACCGCCGCTGCCGCAGATTCAACTCCTTCTGTTTGAAAATATACTGAAGACTCTTGTGATCTGTATAGATATCAATATGCAGGCCATACAAGTAATGTCTCCACATTTTTAATGCATGAATAACTGCAGCCAATTCAAGATCATGAGTTGGGTAGTTCTTTTCATGTTTTCGGAGCTGCCTTGAAGCATAAGCGATGACTTTTCCATGCTGCATTAATACACATCCTAGTCCAACACCGGAAGCATCACAATACACAACATAGCCATCTGGTCCTTCTGGAAGTGTTAAGACTGGAGCTGAGGTTAGTCTGTCTTTTAGCTCTTGGAAGCTACGCTCACAAGCGTCATTCCACCGAAATTTTACTGACTTCTGGGTTAGCTTCGTCAATGGGGCTAAAATAGATGAAAAGCCCTCTCAAATCTCCTATAATAACACCGCTAATCCCGAAAAACTGCGCGAACTTCGTAGGCGTCGTAGGCCTTGGCCAAGTCTTTACAGCTTCAATTTTCTGAGTGTCGACTCGAATGCCGTCATCTAAAATAACATGGCCCAGAAATGTCACGAAATTTAGCCAAAACTCGCACTTTGAAAATTTTGCATATAATTCCCGAGTACGGAGGATTCCAAGAACAATACGTAGATGATTTGTATGTTCTGATTCTGTGCGAGAGTATACCAGAATATCATCAATGAATACTATCACGAACAAATCCAAGAGAGGCCTGAATACATTATTCATCAAATTCATGAACACGGCTGGAGCATTAGTTAGCCCAAACGACATCACTCGAAACTCATAATGGCTATATCTCGTTCTGAAAGCTATCTTGGGAATATCTTCTTCTCTGACCCTCACTTGATGATAACCCGACCTCAAATCTATTTTGGAAAACCACTTGGCACCTGTAACTGATCAAATAAATCATCAATTCTCGGAAGAGGATATTTGTTCTTTATCGTCACTTTATTCATCTGTCTATAATCGATACACATTCGTAGGGAGCCCTCTTTCTTTCTCACAAACAATACTGGCGCTCCCCACGGGGATGAACTGGGTCTGATGAACCCCTTTTCAAGCAAATCTCTCAACTGTGTCTTTAGCTCTTTCAATTCTGTCGGAGCCATTCGATAAGGAGGAGTAGAAATAGGCTTGGTATCCGGCAACACATCAATGGCGAAGTCAATTTCCCTTGCTGGAGGAAGGCCTGGAAGTTCATCTGGAAATACATCCGGGAATTCATTCACTACCGGAACAGATCGGAAAGTTGGTGACTTTTCTGCCGTATCATGGACTCAAACTAGATGATAAATATAGCCCTTAGCTACCATCTTTCTCACCTTAAGGTAGGAAATAAACCTACCTCTTGGAGATGCTGTATTACCTTTCCATTCAAGTACGGGCTCTCCCGGAAATTGGAAGCGAACTAATTTCATTCGGCAATCAACAGTAGCATAGCATGAGGCCAACCAATCCATACCCATTATCACATCAAAATCTAGCATTTCTAGCTCAACTAAATCAGCTTTGATTTTGTGATCACATATCACAATTATACATTCCTTATACACTTGTTTAGCTATCACGGGATCACCAACCGGAGTAGACACCTCGAAGGGCTTAATTGGCTCGGGTTTCACCCCAATACGATTAGCAACATAGGGAGTAATATAAGATAATGTAGATCCTGGATCTATCAATGCATACACATCATGAGAGAGCACAGACAATGTACCTGTAACCACATCTGGGGACGACTCAAGATCCTACCGTCCGGCTAAAGCATATAAGAGGGGCTGTGTGGCACTTGAAGTAGATGCTCCCTCTCGGCCTGCTGGAATCTGGGGAGTCTGCCCTGTAGGACGTACTGATGAAGAACCGGCCGCTGATCCTGTAAGCTGAACCCCAACTCTGCCGCGCATCGACGGGCAATCTCTCATCATATGCCCTACCTCACCACACGTATAGCAGGCATCTGAACCCTGGCGGTACTGTCCAGAATGTAATCTACCGCACTGGCTGCATCGCGGTACTGGAGGTCTCCTCTTACTATAATCTCCCCCAAACGGTGAACCTGGGGCCCTCGAACTCTGGCCCTGTCCTGAATGGAAAGAGCGATCAAATCTCCTACCTGTGAATAGGGGCGGTGCACTCGTCACTGACTGGCCTGAGTGCCTAGAATGTGTCTGCCCTGATCCCCCTCTATAATCGCTGCCTGTGCCCATGGATCTAGCCCTTTTGCGGAGGTTGTTGTCTCTCAAGATTTTGGGCATGGGCTTGAATGCGGGAAATATCCATCCCATCTTGTAATGGAGCCGTCAAGCAATCCTTAAGTAAATGTGGCCCTAAGACACTCACAAATCTATGCACCCTATCGCCCATATCGGCCACCATAGTCGGGGCATACCTAGCCAAGGAATTAAATTGAAGGCTATACTCTCTGACGCTCATATTTCCTTGCTTCAAATTTAAAAATCTATCCGTTCTATCTCGGCGGACCTCGGGTGGTAAGTAGTGGCGAATAAAGGCGTCCACAAATTCTTGCCAAACAAGCGGAGGCGCATTCTCTTTTCTTGACGCTATCCAATTGTTGTACCATAGAACCGCCACATCTCGAAGTTTGTTTGATACCAACTCCACTGACTCGGTCTCAGAAGCATGAATAATTCGCAACATTCTCAACATCTCATCAATAAAGCCTTGCGGATCTTCTTCCAGCTTTGACCCAAAGAATTTCGGAGGATTTAAACTCATGAAGTCTCGGGCTCTAGTACTAGCTGAACAATCACTCGGGCCCGTATTTTGCCGTTGTGCACGAGCGGCAACCAACTGTGTCAATAAATTAATAGCCTCGCCACTTGTTGACCCGATGTAGCCGGTGGAGGAACTGGAGGCATAGGAGCTGGAACAGAAGCCCCTTCTCGTTCTTCTGTAATAGGCAGAGTAGTGGAGGCATTAGATGGAGCCTCGTGGTGTGACTCACCCTCATCTATATTCATAGGCGGCTCTCTTTCTGCCCGCCTCATCGTCATAGGCTTGCCCTTCTGGGCGGCTTTAGCTTTTTCCTTTGGCGGCATTTCTGAAATTACCACATACTTATTAGGGAGGATTTAATCTTATTCTCAGCTCTATCGCACGATTTCATAAGAAGAAGGATGGTCATTTTTCCTAAATGCCCTGTAGCCTCCTGTTTATTAGCGTGGTGCGCAACACACCATAAACAAGACTCTACTAGACACGGCTCGTAGACACTTTCTAGGACTGAACTGCTCTGATACCACTTCTGTCACGACCCGAACTACGAGCCATGATAGGTATCCGGGGCTAACCACCGAACACCACTCATTCTACTACTCATTCGCCCTCACTCATAACATATGCTCATAATCATAAGAATTTATTAACATTTGAAACATATTTACTTTTATAAACATAAGCCCTTCGGCTATCAAAAACACATATACATACATATACATAAAGACTGCACAACCTTCCTACCCACACTGCGTATCTACGAGCCTCTACTAGAGTACTATACATATGGACAGGACAGGACCCCGTCATGCCCAATCATGGATATATATATACATATATTTACCAAGAGAATAATCAACGGCACCTCCGAAAAATAGAGTGCTCTCAAATCAGCCGCTAGCTCCTATGAGTCTGGATCACCTCCCTGTCTACCTGTGGGCATGAACACAGCGTACGAAGAAAAGGACGTCGGTACGAATGTGGTGCCGAGTATGTAAGGCATAAACAATAATAGAGCATTAATGAAATAAGGAGGCATCAATGAAGGCAATCTGTGACTGACTGAATCATAAAGGAAATCATACATGCATGGCGTACTTTCATACTCTTCATCATATCATATATGCATAGATGTATAAGCTGCACGACCATATAGGTGCGGTGTAATAATCAATAGCATTAGCAATAGCATTAGCCTGCGTCCAGGCCTCCCGCGTCCGGGGTATCATCTCATACCGCCCACTAGTGGTGCTGCCCATGCCCTTTGGCCATAGTGCATACGCTACCCGCCTTGGCGGTGACTGCCCGGCCATATAGGCGCGGTGTAATATCATCATATTCTCATAGTAATATGCTTATCATAACTCATCATAACACATGCATAGAAACTCATAGATAAGCATGCACTATCGGGGTGACGTAAGGCTGTGAACCCCCTACTTCATTATGGAACATTCATACGTATCCTGCTTCACCTTGAAGGAACAAGCATAAGGTGAGTGTAAATAATGATCAACATCAAAATGGGCTATGGATAACTTCATTAGCTTAATTGAAACATCATATCATAGACTATAGCATCTCTAGACTTTAGCTTGTCATTATCATTATCTTACTCGTAGCATAGTTCTTATCTTGTAAGGTCTTTCATGAACAAGGACTCATAGCTTTCTAGAAGATAGGACATTCATAGAAAAATAGGAAATTCATGCCATAGGACTCATGCCTTAGAAAGAAAGTATTAGCCTCACATACCTTTATCGCTTAACTATTCTATCGCTTGCTCGTTTTCCTTTAATGCGCGCGTCTTTACCTTCAAGAGAGTTTATGTCGTCATTAGATAGGTCATTACAAGAACGTGCTTCTTAAGGCTAAAGAAAATTGGGCAGCGTTTCCTTTGTTTATACTACTTTCCATCATATTCCATATCAACTCCCAACATTCATAACAACCATCACAATATCGCTAGCAACAATCGTTATTCATTTACATTATTCACATTTCACAATTCTACTCCAATTCTCCAAAATCATGACCAAAGTCTATTATCGTGTACTTTCACATAGGATGCTTATTCCCTGTTCTAAATATCATTTATAACGTATTCATAATCTCAACATATCCATTTTCGTGATTCAATCCAACTACTACTCACTAATAGCACTATTCACCCATTTTATGACCCATTTTCTATGCTCTTCTACAATCCATATGATTCAACTTACTAATACTTCAAACAACATGGGGAGATCACGAAACTCACCTTAGATGATGGAGGAACAAGCCTTGGATGATAATACGCCTTTTCCACCAAAACCCTATTTTTCCTTTCTTGAGATTTCTTGAATCGAATAACTTTAATAAGGTTTCCTTCACTTGATTTCTTGTTGTTGATCCTTGATTCCCTTTGTTTTCTTATGGATGAAATATAGAGAAGGTTCTAGAGGTCTTGAGAGATGAAGAAGGGTGGTGGAAATGAAATAAATGAAGTGGGCATCACATATAAAGACTTAGAACATTCCAGTCGTCGGGACTTCCACGAACTGTTCCACGGTCTGTGGAACCCAGTGTTGGCCGTGGAACTGGTCGTGGTTCACGACCAGCCAGCCATCTTCTCTGCTGGCTGTTCCACGGACACATCCACGGTCCGTGGATCTGTTATACCCCGTACTTTGTACGTCGGAATATTTTAAGTTGGTTGCGACAAATTAAGCCAAGGCTATTTTTTTTTCCGACTTTGTTTTAAGGCACGAGTTGTTTGTGATGATATTGGTATGAAGTGTTAAGGGTAAGATTGGAATAAGGAAAAAATTAGAGAATGAAAGTTGGAAGAAATTTTGGGACCAAAAAATGAATTATGGAAAGTTGGCTATTATTTGAAAATGGCCATAGGTGGCCCAATACATATGTGTGTGTGGGCCATAGGGCCATGTGGGTGAATTATATATGGACTTAGTCATCTTATACACCTTGTTGCCTTAAGAAAAATCAAGAAACTTGGAGAACAACTTAGAGGCCATTCGGCCATATTGAAGAAGAGAGAAAAAGAAAAAAACCGAGAGGGAGAGAGAGAGAGATATTGGTCATGAAAGACTCTTCTCTTCTAGGTTTCCTACTAAGTTGAAGGTCCTCGTTAACATGGCATAGTTTTTGGAACAAGGAAATCATTTTTGTGCCTTGAATAAGGTTCTAGCCGAGAGTGAACAAGGTGGAAAGGAAAGGTATGGTTCAATCTTATTTTCCATGTTTTATGAATGATTTGCGCATGTTGTAGTGTGTGGAATTGAATGGAAGTCATGAAAAATATATGTATGGGATGATGTTGTTGTGGCCGTGAATTGTGCCACTTATGGTAGGAAAGTGAATTAATGTTATTTAGTATGTTGGTTGTTGTTGTTATGAATTATGTGATGAAGAAATGAATGAAATGCATGGAAATATGATGTTGAAGTTGTAGCCGTGTATGTTGTTGTAGTGGCCGAAAGTGGGCTGATTTGGTGTAGTATTTTGGTTGTTGTCGTTGTGAATTTTGTGATGTAAAATGAAGGTTTGATGGTTCAAGATTGGAGTTGTGATTGTGCGGGCTGTTTTGCTAGCTAATGTGAATTAAATATGCTTCCCTATATTTGTGGAAGATAATGTTGTCAATGTGTGAATTGTTGGTATAGTTGATGAATTTGAAAGGAAGAAATGCGTTGTTGATATTTCCTTGGACTTGGAAGGTTTCGGGTTGCCTTATGTTTTGGTTGGGTTGTTTTGAACAATTTTGTGGATTGTGGGAAATGTTATTGATTTGTGTTTGAAAGGTTTGAATTGTTATTCGAATATGCGATCGTTGATATTAGTTTGGAAATATGTAGTTAAGTTGAATATAATTGGAATGTTGTCGAAGTATGTGGAAATGACTTGTTAGTGTTAGAATGCGTTTGAAATTACTTATTGATGTTGCTGAAATGGTTGTTGGTATTGTTGTTGACGATTTGGCCGAGTTAAATTCTCGGGGGCGTCCAAGTTATAGGGGAAGTGCTGCCCAAAATTCTGTAGAGAAAAGTAATGGCTTGGAGTTGAATTCTTCGATGCTTATGGCTAATGTTCGATGCCTACTGATGTTGTCGTAGATTTTGAGAAGACGAGACTTACATTTGGATTAGCTTAGGAAGCAAGCCAGGTATGTGAAGCTTACCCTTCTCTTCTTTTTGGCATGTCTTAGACGGAATTAAGGTATAACATGATATGTACCTCGGGGAAATTCCATTCGTAAATTTCGAGTATATTTGTGATTCATATTTGCTTTGATGTTGGCATCCTTAGTATGGTTTGTATGTCTTGGATATGACTGAGTTTGAAATGCTGAGTAAGCGATTCTTATATGTCTCTTGATATTCGTACCCTTAACGCGGTCAAGTTATGATCCTTACGTCTTTTGTATGATTAAATTTCTAAGGTTGCAAAAGAGTTATATTTACAAAAGAATTTTGTTTCAAAAAAGTTTTGTTTTCAAAAGGGATATATGCCTAAACGACTCCGAAACTACGAACGTCCGTAACTTTTGCATACGACCTCGAAACGCCCCAAAACATAATATGTAAGTTCATAAGGCATCCTCTCTCCCTACCCCTCGTAGTCGGGCTCGGACGGGGGTCGGCACCCGTCAGTGGGGCCCGCGGCCTTTCTATGCTACCTTTATGGATTTTTCGGAAAATTTAATATTTTCTTCACTATGATTATTTATTTTTCCGTCGAGTTGGAAATAAGGATTTTATGCCCATGATTTTGATACGTAACAACGGTTTCTGAAGTTCGGTTTGATATGTCCCGAGCGAGATTCGGGAGAAAACTTGATTTGACTATGGTTTTGGATTTTCAAAAAAAAAGGGTTCGTTTTGATCATTCGGTTGAGTCTGTGATGATGTACCGAGATGCGTGTGGTTACTTACGATCTGCTCGTGCGTTCGTGTTACCTCTTTCACCGGATCCGGGCCGGTATGTGATCGTGCGCACTATGATATACTCGGTGTTATCTTTGTGTTACGGTTCCCGAGACCTCGCCATAGGGCCGGGTTCCGTTTATGGAGTTATGCTGTGATATGGCTTCTGATGTGTTGTGATGATGTGTTGTGTTCGGGGATACGGAGATTTGAAATCTTCTGGTGTTATGCTGTGTTGTGGCGCCAGATAGGGTGGTGACCACGTTCTGTCCGCCGGGTCCTATGGGCCGCATTTGGTATGTGATAATGTATGATGCTATGTTGAGTTTGTTCACCGATGGTGGGGCAAACCCAATGATGAGGCAAATTCCACATTGGTTTAGGCAAATCCCACATCGGTTAATGTTATTTAGTATGACAGATTATGATGTGTTCGGTATGAGTATGTTTAATTTGTGTGGGTCGGATGTAAGTACTTGGGTAATTAGGTTGTTACGACTTCACTTTGTATTTCCTACTTTGGTTAGGACCTCGTTGATGTATGCTATGCTTTACATGCTCAGTACATATTCCGTACTGACCCCCTTTCTTCGGGGGTTTGCGTTTCATGCCACGCAGGTACCCGCAGATGAGTAGGTGATGCTAGCGGGAGATGCTCCAGCTGGATTGGCGAGCTCCACTTCCTCGGAATTTGCCGAGTCCGAGTGCTTGTATGGTATCCGAGACGTTAGTAGAGACTTTGCGACCGTGTGTCGAGTGTATGATATGTCGGTCCGTTTGTAAGCGGCTACGTAAGCCGGTGTGTTTGTATGCGTTATGCTACCGATGTGTTTGGCAAGCGGCTATATAAGCCGAAGTAATCGTTACGCCTTATATTACGGTTTTCATACGATTGCGATTTTATTTGGTTTGAAAAAAAAAAACGAAAGGCATGTTTGTTTTCGAAAATTTTCATTACTTGCGTATGTTATGTTTTGTGGGCCCGGTATGGTGATGAGTGTTACGTTAGTCGAGGCGGGTTCGCTCGACCCTAGGTAAGGGTCGGGTGCCCATCATACCCTATCGGAAATTGGGTGTGACAAAGTGGTATCGAGCGGTTCGTCCTAGGGGTTGTTCCGCAAAGTCGTGTCCAAGAGAGTCTTGTTTATGGTGTGTTGCGCGCCACATTTATAAACAGGAGGCTACGGGGCATTTAGGATGGTTACTCTTCTTTCACATCCGAGATCGTGCCGTAGAGCTAAGTCATTGGAGATGGGACTCCTTACCCCGATTCGTGATTGCGGCTTGAAGAATGGCACCGATAAGAAGACGATTGATGATGTTGGAAGTCACAAAGTACGCAGGTAAGTAAAGGTATGAAAGATGTACGTTGGCAAGGATATGGGACTCACAATTGAAATACAAGTTGAAGACTAAAGGGGGAAAGCAAATAAGGAAGTGTAACAGGTACCGTTTGAGTTGGACATACGAGGTATGTTTATCGTTTGTGTATTTTTGGTGATATTGGGAGCCCTGTGTGGCTGCGATATGATATGATATGTATATATGTATGTTGGCCCTGTGAGGCATTGTTGGTAATTTCGGCGTGCGAGGTTTTGAGATAATAAGAAAGATAGGAGGAAACTCGTCGAAATTTTCCCCAGAAATAAAAAGAGAATGAGATATGGGTTTGTGATACGGCTTGAAAGGTCGTGCCAATAGTAGTGGTAAGATTTGACTAAGCTACGAGTACAGCCGATATCGAGAAAGGAGTAATAGTATGAGTAAGACAAGAATAAGGAGTGTGATAAAATGGTAATTGTGTTACGAGAGCGTGTTGAAAACAAAGGCTACAACTTTCCGGATTATGTTCTAAGGTCAGGGATGAGGTGGACGCGATTATACTAGCATTACGTTACAATTTTCTAAATTGGTTGCGGCGAGTTATGGACAAGAGCTTTTAGGATTTTTGACCCCCTGAGTTTGTTGATTTTGTCTCGATGACGCAAGAGGCAAATGAGAAGCTGTAGTTTGTGGGTAAACCCAAGTGTTAAGGGTAAGATTGGAAAAGGAGGATCACGAAGTATTAGAAAGTGAGTAGCATTGGGAGATATTTGGGACTAGATTGCATGCTAATTAATAAAGGAAAACCCCTCCGAGATTCTTATAAGACCTTATACGATTAGTTGAACATTCGGCCGTTCTAAAGGGGGAAAGGATGTTATACCCCGTACTTTGTACGTTGGAATATTATATGAAAGTGAAAAATTAAGCCAAGGCTATTTTTTTTTCCGACTTTGTTTTAAGAAAGTTCAAGAGAATGAGTAGAAGTGTTAAGGGTAAGATTGGAATAAGGAAAATTAGAGAATGAAAGTTGGAAGAAATTTTGGGACCAAAAAATGAATTATGGAAAGTTGGCTATTATCTTCTTGCTTTCATGCTAATTGTGTGTGTCCATAGGGCCACGTGGGATGAATTATATATGGACTTAGTCATCTTATACACCTTGTTTTAAGAAAATCAAGAAACTTGCAACAACTCTAGAGGCCATTGGTTGAGAGAGAAAGAAAAAACCCGAGGAGAGAGGGAGAGAGAGAGAGATATTGATTGAAAGACTCTTTAGGTTTTATGGATGGTTTGTACATGTTGTAGTATGTGGAACAAGGAAATCATTTTTATGCATGAATAAGTGTTGGCCGTGTGTATGTAGTAGTGGTAAGGAATGAAGTATGGTTCAATTTATTTTCTATGTTTTATGAATGTGTTGTAGTGTGTGTGGAAGAAATGGATCATGAAAAATCATGGAATTGATGTATGTTGGTGGTGGCCGAATAGGGCTTTTTTGGTAGGAAAGTGAATTAATGTTATTTAGTATTTTGGTTGTTGTTGTTATGAATTATGTGATGAAGAAATGAATGAAATGATTCATGGAAATATGTAATTGTTGTGTGGTGGCGAGCGTGTATGTTGTGGAAGGAGAGTGAAGAACAAGTTGATTTAGTGTGTTTTGGTTGTTGTCGTCATGAATGCAATGATGTAAATGAGGGTTTGATGTCCAAGATTGGAGTTGTAATTGTTGGTGGGTGTTTTAGCTACCTTAAGAAATTAAATATGCTTCATATTTGTGGAAGATAATGTTGTCAATGTGTGAATTGTTGGTATAGTTGATGAATTTGAAAGGAAGAAATGCGTTGTTGATATTTCCTTGGACTTGAAAGGTTTCGGGTTGTCTTATGTTTTGGTTGGGTTGTTTTGAATAATTTTGTGGATTGTGGGAAATGTTATTGACTTGTGTTTGAAAGGTTTGAATTGTTATTTGAATATGCGATCGTTGATATTAGTTTGGAAATATGTAGTTAAGTTGAATATAATCGGAATGTTGTCGAAGTATGTGGAAATGACTTGTTAGTGTTAGAATGCGTTTGAAATTACTTATTGATGTTGTTGGAATGGTTGTTGGTATTGTTGTTGAGGATTTGGCCGAGTTAAATTCTCGGGGGCGTCCAAGTTATAGGAAGTGCCGCCCAAAAATTGTAGAGAAAAGTAATGGCTTGGAGTTGAATTCTTCAACGCTTATGGCTAATGTTCGATGCCTACCGATGTTGTTGTAGATTTTGAGAAGACGAGACTTACATTTGGATTAGCTTAGAAGCAAGCCGGGTATGTGAAGCTTACCCTTCTCTTCTTTTTTGGCATGTCTTAGACGGAATTAAGGTATAACATGATATGTACCTCGGGAAATTCCATTCGTAAATTTCGAGTATATTTGTGATTCATATTTGTTTGATGTTGGCATCCTTAGTATGGTTTGTATGTCTTGGATATGACCGAGTTTGAAATCTTTGCGTAAGCGATTCTTATATGTCTCTTGATATTCGTACCCTTAACGCGGTCAAGTTATGATCCTTACGTCTTTTGTATGATTAAATTTTCTAAGGTTGCAAAAGAGTTATATTTACAAAAGAATTTTGTTTCAAAAGAGTTTTGTTTTCAAAAGGGATATATGCCTAAACGACTCGAAACTACGAACGTCCGTAACTTTTGCATACGACCTCGAAACGCCCCAAAACATAATATGTAAGTTCATAAGGCATCACTCTCCCCTACCCCTCGTAGTCGGGCTCGGACGGGGGTCGGCACCCGTCCGTGGGGCCCGCGGCCTTTCTATGCTACCTTTATGGATTTTCGGAAAATTTAATATTTTCTTCACTATGATTATTTATTTTTTCTCGTCGAGTTGGAAATAAGGATTTTATGCCCATGATTTTGATACGTAACAACGGTTTCTGAAGTTCGGTTTGATATGTCCCGAGCGAGATTCGGGAGAAAACTTGATTTGACTATGGTTTTGGATTTTCGAAAAAAAGGGTTCGTTTTGATCATTCGGTTGAGTCTGTGATGATGTCTGAGATGCGTGTGGTTACTTACGATCTGCTCGTGCGTTCTGTGTTACCTCTTTCCACCGATCCCGGCCGTATGTGATCGTGCGCACTATGATATACTGGTGTTATCTTTGTGTTACGGTTCCCGAGACCTCGCCATAGGGCCGGGTTCCGTTTGGAGTTATCTTTGTGATATGCTTCGATGTGTTGTGATGATGTGATGTGTTCGGGGATACGGAGATTTGAAATCTTCTCGGTGTTATGCGTGTTGTGGCGCCGGACAGGGGCGACCACGCTTCGTCCGCGGTCCTATGGGCCGTATTTGATGTGTGATGATGTATGATGATATGATGAGTTTGTTCACCGATGGTGGGGCAAACCCAATGACGAGGCAAAATTCCACATTGGTTTAGGCCAATCCCACATCGGTTAATGTTATTTCGCATGACAGATTATGATGTGTTCGGTATGAGTATGTTTAATTTGTGTGTGTCGGATGTAAGTACTTAGGTAATTGGGTTGTTACGACTTCACTTTCTGTATTTCCTACTCCGGTTAGGACCTCGTTGATGTATGCTATGCTTTACATGCTCGGACATATTAAAATGCCCGACCCCTTTCTTCTGGGGTTCATGCCACGCAGTACCCGCGGATGAGTAGGTGATGTTAGCGGAAGATGTCCCAGCTGGATTGGCAAGCTCCATATCTCCGGAGGCTTTCGAGTCCGAGCTTGTATGGTTTCCGAGACGTTAGTAGAGACTTTGCGGACGTGTCGAGTGTATGATATATCGGTCCGTTTTGTAAGCGGCTATGTAAGCCGGTGGTTTTGTATGCGTTATGCTACCGATGTGTTTGGCAAGCGGCTATATAAGCCGAAAATCGTTACGCCTTATCTTACGGTTTTCATACGATTGCGATTTTGTTTGGTTTGAAAAGAAAAAATAGAAAGGCATGTTTGTTTTTCGAAAAATTTTCATTACTTGCGTATGTTATGTTTTGTGGGCCCGGTATGGTGATGAGTGTTACGTTAGTCGACGGTTCGCTCGGCCCTAGGTAAGGGCGGGTGCCCATCATACCCTATCGGAAATTGTGGTGTGACAGATCATGACGTCTTGTCCGTGAACATGGTCATGGGAACTCATGCCCAATCGAATGGTTCCCGTCGTTTCGTTTGATCTCCAATTCTTGTGGAACCTTTCTTAGCACTTGTTTATCACTTCATTATTAATCTAGGGGACATTATAACTCTTCTCCAAAACATCCTTAAGGTATCATTAACTCAATACTCATAATGTCGCCCGACACACTAACTTATAACTCGCTTTCCTCAACAACTTTCTTTCTTCAATCCGAATGTCTTTGAAAATCTTAATTAGGACTATCAATTACTATTTCTCACTTATCCAAACCTCGTATTCATCATGCCCTTCGTGACTCCATTCACTTGTACGCTAAGGGAAATTTTCGAGGTGTAATAGTTGTTGGTCTCACCTTATAATAATTATTCCTTCAAGGTGAGATAGAGCGATGATGAATATTCCATAATATAAATCGGAGATTACCGACCTTACGTCACTCCGCAAAAGTGGTAGCTTATGTTTGAACCCTCATGAATGCTATGAGTATAATATGTGTATAAAGTTATTTTGTGACATTACCAAGTTCTACTATTTCATTTTGCTTATGCACTGCACTCATTCTCATTGCTTATATATGTAAGGCACAGTTGACAGGGGGTGACGCTGTGACCTTTGTTGTGACGTGTGTGTGTGTATATATATAAGGCACAGTTGACAAGGGGTGACGCTGTGACCTTTGTTGTGATGTGTATATATATATATATATATATATATATATATATATAAGGCACAGTTGATGGGGGCTGACGTTGTGACCTTTGTTGTCATGTATATATATATATAAGGCACAGTTGATTGGGGATGACGTCGTGGCTTTGTCAGGATATATATATATATATATATATATATATATATATATATATATATATATGGTGACGCGGAGACCTTTGTTGTGATGTGTATATGTATAAGGCACGCTTGTGGACGGGGGTGACGCCGTGGGTTTTGTCGTGATGTAGATATATATAAGGCACGGTTGACGGATGGGGTGACGCATGGGTTTTGTTGTGATGTATATATATATATAAGGCACGGTTGACGGGGTGACGTTGTGGCCTTTGTTGTGATGTATATATATAAGGCACGGTGACGGGTGGTGATCTTGCCTGCGATGTGATGTTTATATATATGAGGCACACGGTTGACGGGGGTGACACCGCGGCCTATGTTGTGACGTTTTTGGGGTGACGATGTGGTCTATGTTGTGGCATCTCTATAAATATATATGTTTTGTTACGATATAGCCATAATGATTTATTTATCTTTGCACATTCATTGAAATGTCTCAGATGTCTTCCATGATTTTATGTATATATTGATTTAAAAAGGTTAAAGTTGCATGTATGGTATCCGCCTTAAGAGGCAATCAAATGTACAGGTCATCTTTATCCCCTGTTATGTTCTATATTTCTTATTATGTTGTTATTCATGACTTACATACTCAGTACACTGTTCGTACTGACGTCCCTTCTTGTGGACGCTGCGTTTCATGCCACGCAGGTGTATACAGATTAGTAGAAGACATTAGCTATAGGATGTTTCCAGGCTATCAGCTAGATTGGTGAGCTCCATCTCTGTTCGGAGTGTTGCCAAGTCAGAGTACTTACGTTATGGTATCTCGTGTATGTTAGAGACTTTTGCAGACAGTGTCCTGTGGATAGTGCGTCTAGATTTCGTCAGTTGTGTAAAGCGACCATATAGGTCGATGTGTTTTTATGCTTTATTTTTAAAGATTTTATTGTGACTAAACGTTTTCTTTGAATTAACGATAAGGGAGAAGTCACTGATTTGACGAAAGAGTTTTATTGAAAAGTTTTTTTTACTTGACGGAAGCATCATTTCATAGATTAAAGGTTTACAAAGAGTTGTGACTCCTGGATGGAATAGTAGTATGGCACTCAGCCAAGTAGGGTCTTAGGTGTCAATCGCGACCCTCCGGTTTGGGTCATGACAGAACCAATGCTTGAATGGAAGAGTGACACAGCATCCCAAGAGGTAGGTTTATTTCCTACCTCAAGGCGAGGAAGAAGATCGCCAAAGGCTATATTTATCATTTAGTCCGAGTACATGACACCGAATCAAAGCCGCCGACTTTTCAGTCCGTCTCGGTAGTAAATGAATTTTCGGATGTATTTTCAGATGAACTTCCAGGCCTTCCACTGGAGCGGGAGATTGATTTTGCTATTGATGTGATGCCGGATACTAAACCTATATCTATTCCTCCCTACAGAATGGCTCTGCACTGAAAGTGCTAAAGGCGCGATTGAAAGACTTGCTCGAGAAGGATTCATTAGAGCCGCTCATCGCCACGGGGAGCACCTGTCTTATTCGTAAGAAAGAAAGATGGTTCTTTACGAATGTGCATTGACTACAGATAGTTGAACAAAGTGTCAATTAAGAATAAATATCCTCTTCCAAGAATCGATGATTTGTTTGACCAATTACAGGGTACCAAGTGGTTTTCCAAAAGTGATATGAGATCGGGGTATCATTAAGTGAGAGTCAGAGAAGAAGATATTCCCAAAACGGCTTTTAGAACCAGATCTGGCCATTATGAATTTCGGCTGATGTCATTTGGGTTGACTAATGCCCCAGCAGTGTTTATGAATTTGATGAATAATGTATTCAGGCCCTTCTTAGATCTGTTTATGATCGTGTTCATCGATGATGATACAAGAACGGATGTGCAGAAATGAGAAATTAAGAAGACAAACAAAAGGAAAAGAAAAGATAGATAATTTGACACAACTTAACATTCAATTTAGCAACCAAAGTTATATAAAACTAAGACCTCTAAATTATCATCAATAGAAACACCAAATTCTTAAGTTGACCTCAAGGGAATTGAATTCCCAAGCAACCAACCTTTCCTTATACTAACCCTTGATTTCAGCAGAAGAACGACATCGACAGAAGAAAGTGACTGATGATATTGGAAGTTACAGAGTACACAGGTAAGCAACGGTACGAAAGATGCATGTTGGGTAAGGTAAGAATATTGAAGTATGATTGAAATGTAAAAGTCAAGAAGGAAAGGGAAAGTAGATAGGAAGGTATAACGTAAACAGATCGCTAAAGGATTAGGTACGTCTCGAGGTGTGATATATGAGGTAAGTTTCGACATCTTTATACTTTTATTGGAAATTGGGAGCCCTGTGTGGCTGAGATATGTCATATACAGATTAGCCCTGTGTCACAGCCCAACCTGAGGGCCGCGACGAGCGCCCGGTGCTAGCCCACCCGGGCACCCCTCAACATGCTTATACATCACATTCTAAGTGAGCCACATAATTATATCACACTTTTCATTCATTGTCATTATAATCTCATCGGGCAACAACATATCTATATCATTAATAACATCTATGCCCATATAATGTACATGCGCCGACAAGGCGATCAAACAACATCCCAAAATATAGGCCGACAAGGCCGAACATATCTAACCATATACACAATGTCCACGAGCCTCTAAGAAGGGTACATCATTTCATAACGTAGGGGCGGGACAGGACCCCGCCGTGCCCATAAATATGTACACAAAAGAATCTATACCAAAAGTCAGAGTTCCGAATGAAGGCGGAGCAGCGCTATGTAATCCCGAGATAATACGGCTATGGATCAAATTGCCTCCCCTGCCACTGCGGCATGACGCAATGGGTCCACAACAAAAGGACGTCAGTACGAAGAATGTACTGAGTATGTAAAGGATGATCAATATCAATATGGAAACATAATGAATAACATATGAAACAACGTAAGCTGGGGACAATAGCATCATCATCATAACACTTACCTGCTTCCCATAGGGACGTTCCATTTCTATTGCGTATTCGCGTATATACTTTCATATTCTTGCTCATTTACCTTTCGTATCTATCTTCACACTCATATTCATATCTCCTTTCATACTCATGCTCATATCATGCACATTGCATATTCATAGCCCTTACTTGGCACTTACATAGTCTTAACATATTCGTACTCTAATGGATGTCATATACATAGCATAATCGTACTCATATAGATGTCACATACATAGCATAATCGTACTCATATAGATGTCATATACATAGCATTTATATAGCATACCCGACCACGAAGGTTCGGTGTTTCACGTACCTGGCCTTATCAAGGCTCAGTGTTGTTCGTACCCAACTGCCGCGGCCAGGAACCCAGCGGTAATATCACATTTACACATATACCGCGGCCAGGAACCCAGCGGTAATATCACATATACACATATACCGCGGCCAGGAACCCAGTGGTAATATCACATTTACACATATACCGCGGCCAGGAACCTAGCAGTAATATCACATACACACATACCGCGGCCAGGAACCCAGCGGCAAATGTAACAACAGAACGTACGAACAAAATCGTGAGTAACCAAATACAATTTAAAACATTTTCAAAGACTTAATAGGTTATTCGAAACGAACCATCATTTATAGGCCAAAACAAGAGAGTCAAATCAGATTTCCTTCCGAACGTCACTCGGGACATATCAAACCGAACTTCAGAAACCGTAGTTACGTATCAGAATCACATACATAAAAAAATCCTTATTTCAGACTCAATAGATAAAAGTAATCATACTCGGGGGTCGGAAAGATAGTCATATTAAGTTCTTTTCAAAAAGTCGTTAGTATTACACAAAGAAAAGTCGCGGGACCCACGGACGAGCGTCAACCCAATCCGGGCCCGCCTATGGAAATCATGGTCATTACACGTCATAGGATCATTTCCGAGCATATCAAAGCCATCCGGTTCTGTCTGTGAAAGTTACGGACGTTCGTAGTTACAAACTTTTTTTGAAAACAAAACTTTTTTGAAAACAAAACTTTTTATGCAACATTTGATAACCAATCACACAAAGTCATATAAGTCATAGCTTGACCATACAAGTATGCCAACATCAAGAAGCACATATGAATCATAAACATGCTCGAACCGGAATAGAGTTGCCCCCAAGGCTCATAACATATCATAGCTTACTTCCGTCTAAGACATGCCAAGAGAAAGAAGACTAAGCTTTACATACCTCGATTGCTTCCTAAGCTAATCCAAACTCAAATCTCGGCTTCTCAAAATCTACACAATGTCAATAAATATAAACCATTAGCTATAAAAATTTAGGAATTCAATTCCAAACTCGCACCCAATTCTGCAGAAATTTGGACAAAGACCTCCCCTATAAATCCAATAACCCCGAGAATTCAACTCGGCCAATATCAACAACAACCATACCAACAATCATAATAACAATATCCATAAGTAATTCCAAACGCATTTTAGCATTAATAACTCTTTTCTACATATTTCGACAACATTCCAATTACACTCAATTCAACTATGTATATTCAACTAACATCAAGACACGCATATTCAAGTACTCATCCAAAACCATTCAATCGAGATTCAATAACATTTCCAACAATCCACAAAATTATTCAAAACAACCCAACCAAAACATAAGGCAACCCGAAACCTTCCAAGTCCAAGGAAATATCAACAACACACTTCTTTTCTTCCAAATTCATAAACTACACCAACAAACCACACTTTAACCACATCATTATCATAATTACAAGAAACTATATTTGATTCAAATTGGCTTCCAAACAACCGCAGAATAACGACACCAACTTGGATCATTAAAACTTCATTTTTCATCATAAAGTCCACAACACAACAATCCAAACATACTAAATAAATTTAGTTCTTCACTTCCACACAATGGTACATACACACGGCCAAGTCTCAATATACCAACTTTCATGAATTTCATTCCTTTCTACATCACATAATCCATAACAACAACAACTACAACTAAAACACTAAGTAAAATCAATCCATTCCTTGTTATACCAAAATAGCCCATACGCTCACACTTCACACAAACATAATTTCATGGTTTCCTTCATTTCTACATATCACAACAACACATAAACATGCTAACTACAATTACTTCACCACTCTTACCACACACATCCATACACGACACACACACACACTAAGCCACTTCTACATGCATAATTTCATGAACTTCATTTATTTCCACATACCACAACATGTAAAAACCATCCATAACACATGAAAAATGAGATTAAACCTTGCCTTCACTTGGTTCTTCACTTGGCTAAGGCTTGAGAACTTCAAGAACAAACACTCTACTTACTTCAACAATCATCCCATGTTAATAAGACCTTCCACTCTGGTAGGAAATGCTAGGAAAATAATTTTTTTTTGAAGAAGATTTTTGATCTTCATTTTCTCCCTCTTTTGGCCGAATTCTCCTTCTATTTTCTCTCCATTTTTTCTTGAACTTTCTAGGAGATTAAAATGATGAAGATGACTTAGTTGTCATCTTTTGTCACATATAAATTGCATCCAAGTGGCCTACGGACCACACCTACACATGGCCACATATGGCCATTTTCATGAATTAATAAGTTTCCAAAATTTCACTTCTAGCCCCAAATTCTCATAAAATGTCTAACTTTCCATAATTCATTTTTGACCCCAAATTTTTCTTATTCCAATTTTACCCCTAACATTCCATACCAATAAAAAGATGAATATGCAACTTATGCACTTTTAACAAAATTGGAAAAATTTACAACCTTGTCCTTAACTTATCGCAACCGACTTAGAATATTCCAACGTACAAAGTGCGGGTATAACAAAGAACATCCCCTCAATCTATGAGGACGCTAGCTCCACCGACTCCTGTCCGAAGCATGTATCAACCGAAGCGTCCTCAACATGCCATCAATGAAATTCGAGGGTCCTCATCCGACTTTGATCCAAAGAATTGGAGGATTTAAACTAATAAAAATCACGGGCGGTTTCGTACTACAATGTGTACCTATCACCTTGCCCGAACTGTCTCCGAGTCCGGGAACCACCGAGGGCCGCAAATTAATGGCCTCTCTTACATCTTAGCAAGCATTGTCCGCGGAGGGGGAGGTTGCCGGAGCTGGGCCGAGGCTCCTCACGCTCCTCTAATATAGGCCCGAACGGAAGACCGAGTCGGCCGCGCTTGGGACTCACTTTCTTCTACTACCGATGGCGTGCTCTTTCACCGTCCGCTTTTCTATCACCGTCTTGCCCTTTGGGCTACCGTAGCCTTTCTTTACAGCATTTCGAAATACACAACATATCGTTAAGAAACAAGAAATCACATCATAGCTCTATCGCACGATTTCTTATGAAGAAAGAAGGTCATTCATTCCTAAAATGTCGCAGCTTTCTTGTTTATAAGTGTGGCGCGCAACACACCCATAACCAAGACTCTACTAGACACGGCTCATAGACACACCCTAGGACTGAACTGGTCTGGTACCACTTTTATCACAGCCCAACCTGAGTGCCGCGACGAGCGCCCTGTACAGGCCCACCCGGCACCCCTCAACATACTTATACATCACATTCTAAGTGAGCCACATAATTATATCACACTTTTGATTCATTGTCATTCTAATCTCATCGGGCAACAACATATCTATATCATTAATAGAATCTATGCCCTATAATGTAAGCGGCCCACAAGACGATCAAACAACTCCAAAATATGGGAAAAAAGGCCCAAAAATTTTCTAACCATATACACAAGTCCAAGGTTTAAAAGGGGACATCCTTTATAACGAGGGCGGGGCGGGGCCCCCCCGTGCCCTTTTGTACACCCAA